>NC_056744.1:546237830-546430330 GCF_019279795.1 Protopterus annectens
CTTCCTGAAGTCAATGGTAGATGGTATGACTTTCTATAGCAAGTCACTTAACTAGATAATGATCCTTGGACTTGGCCACTAAAGAAAAAGAGGTAGGGAGTTGGCAAACAAAACAAAGGATAGAGCATATGTATTATCTCACTCAATTACTGGCATCACTGACTGATTGTAATCCCCAGTGCATAGTTCTTACTCTCTTACCTCCAACAATCAAGAACATATCTAATAATAATCAGGGACAAATGGAGATGGAGACATGAAAATGCAAGTTATTTCATATAAGTATATGTTTATAACTCTAATGACATTATTTATTAAGTATAATCTACCACATTTTCTCCTCAAAATTGCCAGTGTTATGAAGGATTGGGAGGGACAGAACAAGATTTTAAATCAAAATCTGGGTCATCACTGAAAGTCAGGGACACTTGAGAGAGGTATGTCAGTGATTTACCTGAAAATGTGTTTCTTTTTTCTGATCGAAGATGTAATCACCTTGGAGGTGGACATGTCAGTTTCCTGTACGACACACACACACACACACACACACACACAAACACACACACACAAACACACACACACAAACACACACACACAAACACACACAAACAAACACACACAAACAAACACAAACAAACACACACAAACACACACACACAAACACACACAAACACACACAAACACACACACACAAACACACACAAACACACACACACAAACACACACACACAAACACACACACACAAACACACACACACAAACACACACACACACACAAAAAAAAACAGGTGCATGCACACATGCAGACACAAACACACAGATGCACACACTCAAGTTTTAATCCATTCATGGCCGTCCAAGATCTGCTGAGTGGATTCTGCCATACCAATGACAAGTGGCTTCAGCCTCCAAAGCACGTGCCGAGATCTCCTCTGGCCAAACAAATTGTGGGCTGAAAACACCATACTCTCTGACAGCTCTCTGACAACTCTGTCTGAAAAACAAGCCCAAGGGAATTCTCCCATGCCATGCCGGACAGAGGATTGCCCTGTGAACAACAGATCAAAGAAGACAGACCAAACACAAATCCAACTGAAATAAATGCCCAAGCTCAAGCTAACAAATGTCCTGCACTCATACCAAACATACAGGACAGAGCTGCTCTGTGAGTGAACGATTGGGGGAGGCAGACAGTTTTTTGGTAAGGTAAGGTTAGGATGATGCCCCCCCCCCCCCAGCCAGCTATGGACCCTAGACAGTTGCTTAGGTCACGTTGTGCTGGATATGGTCTTGTCTTCACTGAAGAGTGGGCTATAGCATGCCTTAGCTGCAAATGTACTCAGAGAGCATATAGCGTAGATGAGACAGGCTTTGAACTGATAAAAAAGCTGTTTCCTGTAGTCAGTGGTACAGGATTTGATTCCTGCCACCTCCATATGCCTACTTTGTGACTCAGAGCAAGTCACTTGACCTGACAAGTGTTTCTGTGTAGACCTTGACAAAGGACATTTCTGTCCACAAGGCTTACTCGATAAAAGAAAGATAGGAATTACAGTTTCATTCTCTACAACTTATAGTTGACTGCAGATGATTAAAGCTGTGAGCTGTAGTTTCTATGGTTCAGGGTTCGATTCCCTCAGCCCTAATTTACCCACTGGTCAGACAATCGCGCTGCGTCACCCCTGAAAAGGGACTGTATGTTCAGTGGGCCTAGCTGTTTAACAAATGGGTATTAATATTTTCATTATTATTTGGGTCTAACAATTTGTTAATACTAAATAACTATTTACAGGAAGTTCTAAATGGGAACCTAGAACTGGGTTGAAATTTAGTAATGAGAAATATAACAGTATTTTATTGTCTTGAATGAAGAAGTGTTATTAACATTACTGGCTGATGCCATGGACACTTATTTTAACAGAAAAAAAAATGAAAAAAAAAATATCAGTTTTATTTATTTCATGCAAGGAAAACACAGGCTGGAATATTCACCAGTAGTTCAGAATAAGAGAGGTTGGCACTGATGGATTCGACATCACTAGAGAAACTACGGGAAGTTCTAAAACTGAACGATGGAAATGGCATCCTGGAATGATGGGAAGGAACTTACACAAGTTCTAAAACTGAATGATGGAAATGGCATCCTGGAATGATGGGAAGGAACTTACACAAGTTCTAAAACTGAACGATGGAAATGGCATCCTGGAATGATGGGAAGGAACTTACACAAGTTCTAAAACTGAACGATGGAAATGGCATCCTGGAATGATGGGAAGGAACTTACGCAAGTTCTAAAACTGAACGATGGAAATGGCATCCAGGAATGATGGGAAGGAACTTACGCAAGTTCTAAAACTGAATGATGGAAATGGCATCCTGGAATGATGGGAAGGAACTTACACAAGTTCTAAAACTGAACGATGGAAATGGCATCCTGGAATGATGGGAAGGAACTTACGCAAGTTCTAAAACTGAACGATGGAAATGGCATCCTGGAATGATGGGAAGGAACTTACGCAAGTTCTAAAACTGAACGATGGAAATGGCATCCAGGAATGATGGGAAGGAACTTACGCAAGTTCTAAAACTGAATGATGGAAATGGCATCCAGGAATGATGGGAAGGAACTTGCAGAAGTTCTAAAACTGAATGATGGAAATGGCATCCTGGAATGATGGGAAGGAACTTACGCAAGTTCTAAAACTGAATGATGGAAATGGCATCCTGGAATGATGGGAAGGAACTTGCAGAAGTTCTAAAACTGAGCGATGGAAATGGCATCCAGGAATGATGGGAAGGAACTTACGCAAGTTCTAAAACTGAACGATGGAAATGGCATCCTGGAATGATGGGAAGGAACTTACGCAAGTTCTAAAACTGAATGATGGAAATGGCATCCAGGAATGATGGGAAGGAACTTGCAGAAGTTCTAAAACTGAATGATGGAAATGGCATCCTGGAATGATGGGAAGGAACTTACACATTTTAAAACTAAGTGGAACATGTACTTCCTTATTTCAGGGAGTAAACACTGGAGCTGGTACCGATGAACTGGGTACCTCAATGTAACTGCAAATAGGTCTGTGAAAAACTGCAAGTGGGTGGATATAGACAGTTTACTTACATTACTAATACAAATACAGTTCTAACAGAGCATTATTTTTAAAACCTGCCATATTACTTTATATTTCTGTAAACAATGGCCACAAAATCAGGCAAGTGAAGCCATGCATTGAATAACTCATTTAAACGTTAACACAACCCAATAGTGCAGCATTCCTTCAGTAATCTACTGAAACGCCTCTGTTTTCAGATGCAGGGCAAATATGAATTTCAGACTGGAATCTGTAAGATTCTAGACCAGAGGCAGCTATGCAGCCCAAAAATCCAATTAAAGCACAATAAAACCTTTCTAAAATACAGTAATGGATAAGAATCTCTATTATGTTAAATTAACAGGTCTACAATCATGTAGTGTTAAGCTGGAAAAAAATATTTTAACACTCTTACTAAAAATGTAAAAAACATTGGTGGTACCTGCCTGCTTGTTACAGTAACAGTTTAGTGCAACACTGAGGAGATCTGTAGCATACTTAGATGAACTGTATGGCTCTTGGCCTTGGTTGTGCTGGTAATCTGTTAGACTAAAAGCATTTCTCCTGGCATTGCTTGAAGATGTCCAGATCAGCTGTGATGTATTTATGCTCTGAGTAAGCAATGGCTCCAGTTCTCTAATCTAGAAAATATAAAAAAGGCAAAATGAAATATAAAATCTAAAACTGCTGGTTTCTAAGAGCAGGCTACTTGAATCTCAACTAGGTTTCATCTTTCCCACATGTTGAATGCACTAACTATATTCATTAGTATATGCCTAAACTGCTACTACACGATTAATATAAAGAAGTTATGTACTCACCATAACGTTCCATCTGAGTAGGTAAACCGGACACAGATCCGAGCCGGCAGCATACCAAGCAAAAAGATCCAAGCTCCAAGCTCCTCCCCCTTACCCATACTACACTGCAACCTCCTTCCAATCCTCAGATAGCGTTTGCCACCTGCACATAATAACAAAACAAATAAACAACCTGAGACACTTGACTCAAGGACAAAATAAAGCTCATAAGTCCGAACCTCGAGGGGGAAGGAGGGAGGGACGGACGGTTGCTGACAAATGAAGTTTACCTACTCAGATGGAACGTTATCGTGAGTACGTAACTTCTTTATCTGAAGTAGTTAACTTCATTTGAACAGCAACCTGTGGGACAGAGTCCCCAGCTACCCGAATCTTGGGAGGCCATTACGGAAGGATATTCCAGAGCACTGCAAAGCCAAAGGAAGCCCTTCCTCTAGACACCAAATCCAGTTTATAATGAGAAATAAAGGTGTGAGAGGACGCCCAGGTAGCCACTGAACAAATGTCATCCAGGGAAACTCTAGACCAGAATGCAGCAGACATTACCATAGAACGCGTAGAATGAGCATGAACTCCCATTGATTCTGGTAAGCCAGACTCTCTGTATGCTTGTAAGATACAACTTGAAGTCCATCTGGCGAGAGTCACCTTTGAAACTGGTTTCCCTAGAAAAGGCTTAGCAAAGGAGACAAAAAGTTGATCAGATTTACGAAAGACAGCCGTCCTGTGCAAATAAAAACGTAACTGTCTGTGAACATCCAGCAAATGAAGTTTATATTCTCCTTTGTTCTGGAAATTAGGGAAAAAGACAGGCAAATTAATGGACTGATTAATGTTAGTCTCAGAAGCAACTTTAGGGAGAAAGGAGGGATTAGTCCTGAGAAATGCCCTATCCTTATGAAACACTCTCCTGGCTGATCTGTTCCGCTACATAAGGATTCAGAGACCACTCTTAAGGAGAGAGGATAGTTCTGCTCAATTTGTATGCCAGTATGTTGGACCGACCCGGAATGTGCGTTGCTAACAGGAAGAGGTTGGTGGAGATGGCCCATTCCCAAACTCTCATGGCTTCTCGGCAAAGGGGGTAAGACCTGGTTCCCCCATTTGTTGATATACCAGACCACTGACATATTGTCCGACTGGATAGTAAAAGTCCCCTAGTCCCCTGAGGAAGAGAGGCATGAAGGGCCTGCAATGCTAAAAGGACCGCCCTTCATCTCCAGGAAATTTAAATGCAGTACGGTCTCGGTCTGAGTCCACATGCCTTGGACAGTCCTGCCCGCACAATGCCCCCCCCACCCTAGGCGGGAGGCATCTGTGGTCACTGTGGCCTGCGGTGGTGACATAACAAAGGGTCGTCCTTCCCGAAGGGCTCGGGATTGAAGCCACCACATGAGGGAGTTCCTGCAAACCCTGCTGAGGGGAATCAGGGAGTCTAGAGGGTGGTGTAGAATAGACCACTGGACTTGCAACGTCCACTGTAGAACCCTCATGTGCAGACAAGTGTAAGCAATCAGATTGATCGCTGCCACTATGGACCCCAAAGCTCTCAGGACTTATTCTGCTGGGGGAGCAGGGGACTGAAAGAGGGCTAACACATGCAGAATCATGCTGTGAAGTCTGTCTGACGTTAGTAAGGTCCTGGCCTGGAGGGTATCTATCCTGGCCCCTATGAAGTCTAACACTTGAACAGGCTGGAGGAAAGACTTCTTGACATTTATGGTTATCCCCAACCGGGGTGACATCCAGAGGACGAAATCCCTGCCTAGAGAAAGTAGATGCCTGTTGAGGGCGGTGAGGAGCCAGTCGTCTAGGTACAGGAAGACCTGTATGCCCTGGAGCCTCAGGTGGGCCGCTGCAACTGCCATGACCTTAGTGAACACCCTGGGGGCTGTGGTGAGACAGAAGGGTAGGATACTCCTGGACCATCTGTTCCTGAGAATATGGTAGTACGCATCCTTGAGGTCTATGGAGCACATCCAGTTCTCCTCCTGCAAGAGGGGCAGGATGGATTACATCGTAACCATCCGGAATTTCTCCTCGGCAATGAAAAGGTTCATTATTGACAGGTCGAGAATCGGCCTCAAGTCCCCCGTCTTTTTTTGGCACCAGAAAGAACCTGCAGTAGATGCCTGATCTGGACTGGTCTGGGGGCACATGCTGGATGGCTCTTTTTTCTAACAGCTTTTTTATTTCCAAAGCCGCGGCCTCCCTTTGAGTGGGTTGGGCATCTGGGAGGTGCCTTGAGTAAGGGGGCTTGTTTATGAAGGGGATTGAATAGCCTCTGGATATTATCTGAAGCACCCAGCGATCTGTTGTGATGGACTCCCATTGAACCAGGTGCCTCGAAAAATGCCCCCCCCGACTGCCTCCAGAGAGGAGCAGTCGGGCAACTCCTTAGGGCTGCTGCGCGAGTCAGTCGGAAAAGGGTTCCCATGACCCAAAGTTCTTCGGTCCCCCTCTGCCTCTGGGCCGGCATCCACCTTGTCCCCCTCTGCCTCTAGGGGAGAAGGAGTCCTGAGTGTTCTGGGCCTGCTGAGATTTCCAGAACCACATCTTCTTCTGCCCTTGCTGGTTCCTGAAGAAGGACCTTTGAGGGGTAGAGAAGCGGATTCTGACAGCTGGCAGCGGTTTCCTGTCTTTCTCACTCTGGACCAGCATCTTGCGGATGGTCTTCCCGAAGAGGGTCGACCCGTCAAAGGGTGCATTCGCGAAGGACGCCTTGAAGGGTTCCGAGAAATCGCAAAGCCAAAGCCAGGTATGACGCCTTAAGGCAATACCGGACCCGCTAGCTCTAGCGGCTCCCTCCGTGGCATGGGAAAGTAGCCACATAGAAGTATTAGATACTGACTTGAAAGTGACCATACGAGCAGAGAAAGTCCGTTTATCCTCGGCCGACATGGACTCAGGAGGAGACTCAGTCTACTCTTTGACCAGGTCCCACTGCAGTCTGATTACATTGGCCGAGTAATTCAGCGCCCTTATAGAGAAGGTAGCTGAAGCAAAAGTCCACTTTCCAATGCGGTCCATTGCCCGAGACTCCTTGTCAGGGGGATGGACCGAAGAACTTTCTTGGGAGAGTTCCTTTTTGGTGGCCGCCACCACCATGGCATCAACTGGGGAACCATTGCTCCACGAAGCTCTGTCTGCAGGGGGACAAAGAACCTTATCTGGCCTTCTGGTTATCGACTCTACAGTGTCCGGCAACTTACACGCCCTGGTGGTAATCGGGTCGGCTGGGGGGGGGACACCCAAGAGGTAGATGGGCCTGTGTCGAATGCCTCCAGGAATACAGACTCGTTCGAGGAGTGTTTTTGGGCGGACCACCCACCTTTGGCGGAGTATTTCCATAAGGTCTTCAAAGGAGACGTCATCGGGGGGCGATTTGGGGGAACCCTCCCCTTCCTCCAAATCGGTATCCTTGGTGAAGGACTCAGGGGAGTCCAAGTGCCTCCTTTTGCACAGGTGTTTGTGAGGGACCTCCTCAGGGGGACTGTCCGAGGGGGGCTCACCAACAGATTCATGTTCCTCCAGGGGAACTGGCTGGGGCATCAGTGACACAGGCTGTCCCTGGGGGGACTGGATGATGGAGGACAAACTGAGCTGCGAGGGAGCGGGGGTGGACCCTGAGGAAAGAATGAGGGGTCTCGATCTTCCAGAAAGAACCCTCTCCACCACGTCAAATGTCGAAGGGGAACTGGCCTTTCTAAGGCAGGTGGCCGGGGCCCTCGGATCCAACGAGGGGATTGGTGCCGAAGCGGTCAGACCCAAGAGGATGGTGTGCTCCGACCGCAAAGGAGCTGAAGACACACTCACCCTCCCCAGATCCGAAGCCCAGCTCTCGACTCAGAGAGCTCAGATCTGAAAGCGGATCCGATAAGCTTGAGAGCATGGCCGGCGTCAAGGTAGTAATAACCATCGGCACTGCCCCCCTGGCTCCAGGGCTCCTCGGATCCAAAGACTCCGAAATTCGGTGGTGGATCGGAGAAGGAGCTATCGGGGCAAACAGTGGAGCCGAACTCCCCCCTGGAGGGGGGGGGAGGCAGCAACACTCCCATCTGCAGCTGAGTCTGCAAGAATCGATGCATCGTCCGGTCCATATCTGCCTCAGACATGCTGCGAGTAGACCTGGAGGAAGCTGCCGAAGCCAGCCGGGAGGGCCGACACGATGACAACCTCGAGGCTGGTCGGCTCTCCTCCTTTGGCTTCGGGAAGAAACGTGGCGAATGGAGCCGTGGGGAGGAAGGCTTGGACACTCTCAATGAAGAAGAGACCACTTTAGCAGGAGGGGCCGAGGGGTCCAATTTGGCCTGCCGCTTGCAGCTTCTTTCTCTCTCTCTCTCTCTTTTCTCTCTCTCCCTCCCTTCTTCTTTTCTATCCTTCTTGGCCTCTCATTCTCCCCGAGACAAGGTGGGAGGGTATGTCCCAGACAGGGGAAGAGGGCTGGTTGGCTGGGCAGCCGCAGCAGTGGCTGTCGCTACAGAGAGGGAAGGAGAAGAAGCTGATTCCGCAGGTAGAAGACCAGCCAGAATCAGCTTGTTCCTCCTATCCCATAAGGGTCGGGGGTTGAAAGCGGCACAAATATGGCAGCCCGAAGAAAGGTGCGGAATCCCGAAGCAAATCACACAGTGTGACCATCCACTGGCGACAGCTTATGGCCACACTCAGAGCACTTGGAAAAAGTCACTTTATGACTTTCAGCCATACTAGAGACACACACAGAGACACACACACGCGCACCTGAAAGATGGAAAAAGGGGCCTACTAAGGGATGGACAACTACGAAAGGTGAAGGGGGAGATAAAAGCTAGGCAGAATGAACACAAGAAGAAAGGTACTAAAATACATGCACACACAACAAAAAGTAGACTAAAAGAGAAAGTTTGAAGTAAAAAATGCTACACTTGCCTGGAGCTCTAAGAATCCTGTGCTTGGCAAAGCTGCGGCAAACGAGATCTGAGTATTGGAAGGAGGTTGCAGTGTAGGGTAAGGGGGAGGAGCTTGGATCTTTTTGCTTGGTATGCTGCCGGCTCAGATCCGTGTTGGATCCGTAACTCACAGGTTGCTGATCAAATGAAGTTAACTACTTCAGATACTATGTTTAGTCCAAAGCCAAGTCATACCATTGTATATGTACTCAGTGCAATATGCAAAAAAGAGCAAATACTGTTGGTACTAATTAACGTCTAGGGCTCATAGCAGTGCCAAATTTTGACACTCGCCAGGGAACATGAAACAAGACAGAGCAGAGGATGGCTCCTGTTGAAACTGGTGAGTAAGGTTAATTCAGCTAGTTGTTTTAGAATGAACAGATTTCAATTTTGCTTGCCTACAGGTTATTCTGCATTTTCTGTAGGACACTTAATCCTCTTACTAGAGCTAAGAACTTGCGCTTTAAATACAACACAGCAATATGGGGACAAGACTGTGCAAAAGATCAGTAGCACAAATTATTCCTTCTCTGCATTTTGGTTGACAACAGCCAAGGAAAACAAAAATGAAAAGATCTGTTCTTACCATATCCACTAATTCATACGGAGAACGTCAATGGCAGGTCTATGATTAGCGCCATCCTGTCTTGCATTCTAATCATTCTAAGTTAGCATTCTTCTCTCTGAAGTTCCTAGGCATGTGGCGGTGGACAGCTTTCAAGGTATGCCACATGCTGGCATCTCCTGCAATGCCATGTGCTACATCAGAGGAAGACTCCTAGCCCCTGAGCCCACTAGTTCATCTTCTGCCAGTGAGTGGACACAATACCTTTAAATAAAAAGATTCAACACCTATACTGTAAATAATACACAAGCAAATATCTTTCCAGTCACAAGGTACCTGAGACTCACTCCAGTGAACCTTTACTATATAAGATTAGATGTTCTAATATCAAGGGCTATATCGGATAAGCCAGCAGTAACAACTGGGTTAAACTGTGAGAGTAAACCCAGGAAGGTGGAAGAAGCTAGAGGACAGTGAAAATGTGAAAGCTCCAAAGAGACAGTCCCAAAGTAATGCGGTACTAAAGGTAGCCAAATTCCTGAAGCTGAGGTCTAACCAAATAGCTGCAGTACAGACACTGGCAATGGATAAATTTGTCAGCATGTACTGGACTCGGCAGAGTGGCCCTTAACTACGGCATCTACCAGTGGGTAGTAAGTTGCTTGGGAACATCATGGACTGTAAAGTCCCATTTCATGTATGGTTAAGTGTTAGTGAATATTTGATTATTTCTTAATGTTGTTGAGCATTGCTTTTTATTTATTGCTAGTAAAGTTTCTGAGGTTGCAGACTTTGAGAATAGGGAAAAGTTTAACATATCTTTTTTTCCCAAGCTTATGACCTCAGAGGTAGTATAAATAGAGAACAGTTATGGAGAGGTAGCCCCTCACCCTCCCACTGGGGAGTAGAGATCAGGAATGCAGTCATTAGGCACAAAATATTTTTAGTGCTATGCAAGTTTTTCTTTTAGATAATGTAAAGCTGGTATAATTCTATTGTTTGCATACTTTTTGTGGCATTTTAGCAGATCACCCACCATTTACCACTGCCAATAAACACCACTTACACTGCACAGCACTCCAATATAAAAAAGTATATTCTGAGGCAATAAATACATCATCATGTAAGAATCAAGCCTCAGCCAACTACTTACACTGACACCTATATCCTCACCTCCAGTCTCCATAAACACATTTTAGTACTGCAGGCTTGCACCCAAAAGACCTCCAAAGACTGTAGCCTCTCATGCTAAAGTTATAGTTACTGTTGACTCTAGTTAAATACAGATTCTACACTTACCAGGCTGGACAAAGAAACTAAACTGCCTCTGAGGTGTCAGAAGTCACAATGTGACTAGAGATCTTAAAAACCTCCACTCTAAATACGGTTATAATGCTTTGGCTGCCCAAGTGGAGGAGAATAATCTTAGGCAGTCAACCCTAGCAGCAGTGCAGACACAGCTCTCTCCTTGTACTTATCTTCTGCAGTATTCTGCCATAATCAAGAATGATGATGCAATCAAAGGACAACATAACACCTGGTCACTCAACTAGCATTATTCTATGAGGAACCAGTGTTTCCCAGTATGGGAGACAATGGCTGACAGGCCAATCTGCTTTACCAGAGGTGGCCTGCACCTCTCTTCTTGCGATTTTTACATACTGGTTAAAACTTATGCAGCCTCAACAGTACCCTTTATATGCACCTCTTGGACACATCAATGTAGCAAATTCCAACTTGGTCTATGGCACTGTAATACTAAGAGTTTAAAGTAAAAAAAAAATGCCTGAACGTTAGGCTTTCCTGACAATCAAACATCCATATTTGAAGGTTTCAGTGTACTGTCAGCATTCTCTCAATAGTTGGATTCAGTACTTACCATTTATTCAGACCTAATGGGAATCGTGAGGGGGGTCTCCATATTTATGCCCAACGTGATCATCTTGTACCAGACTTTGCAAGATAATAAGAACTTTGAGGTACTGGTCATCATAGAGAGCACTAACCATCATATTCTTGTAAATTACAGTTTTTTCTATGTCTTTTGCAATCCATGACGTATACCTAGCTCGTATACAAAAGTTACATAAAAGCAGTTCATGAGGTTAGCAGGCAAAATTATATGATTATAAGAAGTACATCTCTTAGATTTTACAGAAGCCAATTCTCCAGACCAAACTGTCCACCACCTAAATACAGGAGCAGATCTTTTTGAGCTCATTCTTACTAATATAGCCTATGCCTGTACCTGTCTGAGTGTCTCTTTCTCCCTAGTAATGTTTGACCAGTAAACTGCCATCTTCTCCTTTACAACTAATAACCCTCCTCCGTGCCCCTACTACATAAAAAGGTCTACTTCAAAATTAACTTCTTATTGTGTTTTGATGATTTATAAAAGTACTCCCATCAAAATCGAAAAGAAATTCTGGAGCTCAGTTACGCAAATTCTTCAGCTTGGCAGCTCTCCTTCCTCACCAAAGATCAGATTTATCTTCTCAGAAATGGCTAACAAATTTAACTCTTTCTTTATTAACAAAATAGTCTCTCTTACCTCCAGCTCTCCCCAACCATTTAATCAATCAATCAATCACAAATCTATCAGCCTGAACATCCATGTCTTTAATTTCTAACCTGTCTCCACATCCTACATCAGACAGCTACCAAATAAACTGAAACCCTGTTCTCCTTCAGCTGATCTCCTTGCTGAGCACCTTAGGCTCGCTGCAGATTCCACTGCATACTCACCCTCAATTCTCAGCAACAGATCTATTCAAGGCTCTCATGTTCCTGCCTTTCGGAAAATAAGAAGTTATGTACTCACCATAATGTTCCATGTTGGTAGCCCATCTCACCCTTCAATTTTGAATTTCATGGTGCACGAGTACAATCCCCAGATCTTGTTTGCTGCTCACTAGAATAATAACCATAAAAACAACCAATACTAAAGGGTGTCCAACCAAGGGCAACCAAATTATTACTTCCAGATCTTCCAGGATGGGGGCAGGAGGGCGGGTTGGTAAAAATGAAGGGTGAGATGGACTACCAACATGGAACGTTATGGGGAGTACATAACTTCTTAATGTTAGGTATCCCGATCGCACCTTCATTTTTACATATGGGATAGCATCCCTAGCGCCTTATTCTTGGGTGGCTCATTGGAAAATACTCTTGAGCACCGTGGAGCCAAAAGATGCTTTACCCCTAGATGCCAAATCCAATTTGCAATGTGTAATAAAAGTCTGAGGGGTAGCCCACGTAGCTGCTCCACAAACATTATCAAGTGGCACCCTGGCTTGAAAGGCTGCAGAGACAGACAGCAACCTGGTAGAATGAGCCTTGATCCTGTAGGGTAAAGGCTTGCCCTCTGAGCTATAGATAAAGGCTATACAACTGGAAATTCAATTAGACAGTGACACTTTAGAAACTGGTAAGCCTAATCTAGAGTCAGAAAAGGAAATGCATAATTGATCTGATTTCCTGAATGCCTTAGTCCGCTGTAGATAAAAAAGTAGTTGTCTATGAAGGTCTAGCTGATGAAAACGGTACTCAGCTGCATTACAGTGGTTAGGGAAGAAAACTGGGGGTTCTATTGATTGGTTTAAGGTAGCATAAGAACAAACTTTGGGGACAAAGGAGGGATTAGTATGTAATGACACCATGTCTTTGTGAAAAATCAAATACGGTGGCTTAATAGATAAGGCCTGTAGCTCCGATACCAATCTAGCTGATGTGATAGCTACCAAAAACAAGGTCTTCCAAGACAAAAATTTTAGAGAACATGAGTGGGAAGGTTCAAAGGGGGGAGAAGTCAATTTGGACAATACAAAATTTAAATCCCAAGAAGCCACTGGTTCTTGCAGAGGTGGTTTCAATAGAGTGGCCCCTTTCAAAAAGGTCTTGCATAGCTTAAGAGACATTAAATTGGTATCTGGAAAACCCAAGTGAAAATGAAAAATCACCGCCAAGTGGACTCTGACAGTGGCAGCGGCAGATCCTTGCCGAAGAAGCTCAGAAAGAAAATTCAGAATCACAGGGATAGAATCCGTGTATGTATCTACATTCATTCTCTGTGCCCAAATAGAAAATCTTTTCCATTTACTGCCATACAGCCTCCTAGTCCAAGGTTTATGGGAGGACATAAGAATATGTGACACTGAGGATGATACATCATGAAGCCTGACTAGGGATAACAGCCACGCTGTCAATTTGAGGGTGTGGATTGAAGGGTGTAGCGAACCCAACATGTGAGTCAATAGATCTGGAGCTGGGTCCAGAATCCAAGGATCGTCCAGGAGGAGCGGCTCAAGGAAGGGGAACCAGACCTGACGAGGCCAGTAAGGAGCAATGAGGATCAACTTGCTTCCCAGCGACTGGCTTTCTGAATCACTTTGGAAATGAGAGGGATTGGAGGAAAGGCTTACAGAAGTCCCATGGGCCAATCGTTAGCTAGAGCATCACTGGGAGCCTCCCCCGGAGGGGGAATGAGGGAAAAATAGCTGCTGCATTTTGGTATTGACTGGGCTGGAAAAAAGGTCACAGCAAGGCTGTCCCCATTTTCGGAAAATCTGATCCACTGTTTCCCGTTTCAGAGACCACTCGTGAGGCATTAGGATTGCCCAGCTGAGCTTGTCGGCTATCACGTTGGTCGTCCCTGGAATGTGCTTTGCAACCAGAAAGCGCTGGGAAGAAATCATCCATTCCCGAACTAGCATGGCCTCTAGACAAAGTGGGTAAGATCTGGTACCGCCCTGTTTGTTGATATACCAAACCACCGACATGTTGTCTGATTGTATCGCAATTGTCCCTAGAGGAAGAAGGTCTTGAAGTGCTTGCAACGCCAGAAGCACTGCCCTCATCTCCAGAACATCGATATGCAGATAAGCCTCGTGTTCTTGCCATGTGCCTTGGACAGTCCTGCCGAGATAATGCCCCCCCACCCGATCTGGGAGGCATCCGTGGTCACAGTGGCAACGGGTTGGGCTAGAACAAAGGGGGCACCCGTGATCAGTTGATTGGGAGCTATCCACCAAAGAAGGTCCTTCTTGCATGATTCCATCAGCAGGATAGGAGGACTCATGGGAGAGATTGGAAGGACCACTGGGAAAACAGAAGTCACTGGAGAATTCTTATGTGCTACCTGGCTAATGGTACCAATAGAATTGTGGAAGCCATAGTCCCGAGGAGCTGAAGAACCCACTTCACTTTGACTTTTCGCAACGAGAGAAAACGTTGAACTTGGGAGATTAAGTTCTGTGCCCTTTTGGTGGGGAGATGAGCTGTCATGTTCACTGTGTCTACCTCTGTGCCTATAAAAATCACAGATTGAGAGGGCGATAATGCAGATTTTTTCCAATTTATGGAGATCCCTAACTGAGCACAAAGTTGAATCGTGGCATCCCGGTTTTGGAGGAGTAGATGCATGGCGGGAGCGGTCAGGAGCCAGTCGTCCAAATATGGAAACACCTGGAATACCCGACGTCTCAGGTGAGCTGTCACTACTGCCATGCATTTGGTGAACACCCTGGGGGCTGTAGTGAGACCAAAGGGCAGAGCACGAAACAGAGTGACTGGCTCCCAGCCGGAAGCGTAGATGGCTTCTGGACTCCTTGTCCATTTTTATGCGGTGGTACTTGTCCTGAAAATCCAGAGAGCACATCCAAAAGTCTTTCCCTAACAACGGGAGTATAGACTGCAGTGTTACCATCGAAAACTTGTCCTTCTTCACCGATTCGTTCAATCTGCTTAGGTCCAGTATTGGCCTCTAATCTACGGTTTGTTTTGGAACTAAAAAGAACCTGGAGTAAGTTCAGGATCCTATCTGTTCTGCTGGGACAGGCTAGATGAATCATTTTACGAGCAAATTGTTGATCTCCACAATTGCCTGATCCCTGTGATTGGATGGTACATCTGGGATCCATTTGGGACCAAACGGTGATAGGAAAAAGGTTATGATATAGCCTCTGGTAACAACTGTTTGTACCCACTTGTCTTGGATGATACTTAGCCAGGCTTCTTGGTACAAAGAAATGTGACCCCCGACTGGCCCCAGAGAAGCGCAGTCGGGCTCCACATCAGGAGCGCTGATAAGGCCGTCCTGGAAAGGAATCACGGCCTTGTTGATATTGTGGACTGCTCCTGCCTCTAGGGCGACGTCTGCAGTTTCCTCCTCCTCTGCCCTCTGAAGGAGGATTCACCGTGTGTGTCAGGAAAGACCCTCTGGGACTTCTTGAACCACATTTTACTGCCCCTTTGACCCTTGGGGTATGGTCTGGAAGGGACCGTAAAATGCACTCCCACGGCAGAAAGTGTCTTTCCTTTTTGCTCACACCGAGTGAGTGTATCCTTCACCTTAGAACCAAACAATGAGGAACCATCAAACGGGGCATTGGTGAAAGTAGACTTGAACAATTCAGCAAAATTATGCAAGTGCATCCAGGAGTGGCGTCTCAAGGCAACTCCAGAACCCGCTACTCTACTCGCTCCATCTGCAGTATAAGAAAAAAGTCGCATGGAGGAGTTAACCACAGAATTTAAGGTGGACAACTGAGTAGAAATCTTGTCAGGAACTCCCCTCAGTACACGCACCTTATATGGAATCTCCTAACTCCTTGAGGAGATCCCTCTGCAACCTCGTGAAGTGTGTGAGATAGTTCAGAGATCGAAGGGTAAAGGCCGCTGAACTAAAAATACTTCCCAAATCTGTCGAGACTCCTTGTTTGGCGGATGAACAGATGAAGAGGTCTCCACCAACTCTTTCTTTGTGGCTGCCGCCACCACCATGGCATCGACAGGAATGCCCTTGGATAAGACCTGCAACTTGAACAGCACAATTTGTGCTTTTTATTTCTTCGTTTTATTAAAGCCTACATTTCAACAGAATTTCTCAGTGAACTTTTCGTTGTGGTGGAAGTCTTTTTTTCATTTTACTTGGACAAGAACTCTTTACCAGGAGGGGGAGACAAGAACTTATTTGGTCTCTTGGGGACTGGCTCCATGGTGTCAGGAGTATCCCACACCTTTTGACTAACTAAATCCATCAGTTCGTCAAAAGGTGGGGACACCCAAGAGGCAGATGTTTGAGACCCAAAAGCCTTCAGGTACACCGACTCCTCATCAGAAGAGTTAACAGTGGGCCAGTCGCACCTCTGCCTAAGGATCTCTAAAATGTCCACAAAGGAGACATCAGAGGACAACTTGGGGGACCTTTCCGACTCCCCAAGGTCAATGTCCAATGTCACAGACTCATCTTGGGAGTCAATAGGTTTCCTCTTACATAACCTCTTCCGGGGAGGCTCCTCAGAAGGATATTCCGGGGAAGCCTCTGAAGAGTGGGGGCCACCAGCCGACGGCTCCTGAGGCTGCGGGTCTCTGCTGTCTCCAGAGAGAGTAGGGGCGGAGACTGAAGTGGGTGCTCTCAGGGGAAGAGTGCTGGTGCCACTGGTAGGGGCTGGAGAATGAGACAGTACGCTCATCATCTCAAAAGCCGACCTCTCCGGCTCCGAAGAGACATGGGTCAGCGACGGAGCCAGAGCTGTCAGCTCAGAGATAGATGCAGGGTCCGAGCTCACCCTGGTCGAAGCACTGAGAGGAAGGCCCGGAACCGAAGATTGATTCCAAACCTCCCTGTCGGTGCGGACAGGAGAGCTTCGGCCCCTGGACATGACAGACGGCACAGAGCATGTTGGAGCCGAACCTGGCTCCAAGGCTGCAACAAGGTGAGTTGGAGCCAGCATTTCCTCCCTTGGCACCATGCACTCCAGCTCCAAAAGGCCAGTATGGCTCGAAGAAGGAATAGCAGACAAGGGAAAAGCTGGGCCAAGTGGCTCCGGAGCCGACTGGGTCGGAGACAACAATAATTCTGGTAAGGCAGACGACTTCAGGAGTCTCAGCACTACCCTCTCCACATCTTCTTCTGAAAGGATCCTGGAAGACATAGTTGGGGATCTTGTCCTGGGGGGCACTGGAGACTTAATTGTTACGGAAACCGGTAGGGAGCTTACAGACTGGCTCTGAGTAGCAGTGTCAACTGCTGTATCAATAGGTTCAGAGATTGGTTCCGAAACACCTGTAACTGGCTTTGACACCATCATGATGCTCTCCTTCGGCTCCGAAGGCTGAGGAGTCGAGGAGGCAGATTTTGATTGTTTCGACCGTTTAGGAGATGGGTCCGAAACACCAGCCGGTGCCAGAGAAGGCCTTTTTGAGGATTTTGATTTCCCAGACTTGGAGGAAGCTGAAGAACTGGATAGTTCTTCCTCAAAGCATGGTTTCAAGAGACCCTTGAGTAGGTGTTTGTTCTTTCTCTCCTGTAACACTCTAGGAGAGAAAGCATGGCAGAACAATCACGACTCCTGTAAGTGGATGGCCCCTAGGCAGCAGACACAGCTACTGTGGCACCGTTAAGGACATCTTTTGGGAGCATTTCATGCACGTTTTGAACCCAGAGGATTTATGCTCCTTATTTTCCTTGGACATATTACACAGACAGACACACACACACAAAACCCAGAGAGACTGAAAAGGAGAAAGGGAGAAAAAGGAGGAGGACTAGGTCCTCTAACTTAAACGGGCCTAGCCCTAAGAAAGAATTACATGAGGACTAGGTCCCCTAACTTAAACGGGCCTAATCCGGTGTAGTGAAATTAGATCTTCTAACTTAAACAGACCAGAAAGGAAAGCCCATGCACATAAGAGAAACCGTAAAATACACAAATTTCTAAAGAAAAACAGGTAGTATACTTGCAATCCTAGTAAATTCACAAGCGGATCCCCACCAAAACAATGTCAAAATAGCAGAACTGCCAAAGGTGACCAAAAAAAGGTCAAAATAACAACAGACAAGACAGCAGGAGCCCCTGTTGACTAAAAGCAGAAAACCACCAAAAACTCTGCCTAATATCAAAAAATGCGCAACGGCGCCTAAACTAACTGGCACACAGGATGCCAATAACAACTAGTAAACTAAGTTGCACTCACAAAGGGCAAGCAATACAACTGCCTAATCTGTTAGCAGCACTAAATACACAATAAAGCATTGAATATAAAGAATTTTGAAAAAACTTAGCCAGAGCCAAGAGAAGCACAACCAAACTCGTTGACGTGGCAAATGAGATCTGGGGATTGTACTGGTGCACCATGGGATACCTGCTTAGCCATGGGCCAACCAGAAGTCTTCCAGCTTGTAAATCAGCCGAGTTGGAGCAGAGGATCGGCTCCGAACCCATATGTAAAAATGAAGGTGAGATCGGACTACCTAACATATTATCTTTTCCCCTCCATGGGATCTCTATCTTCAAGCCAGTTGCCATCCTGTCTCCCCTTTCTAACATCCTGGAATAGTGTATTCATAAGCAATTCTTTCAGTACTTCTTAAAAAATGATCTCCTAAACTCGACCCAATAGGATTTCTGACCACACCATAGCACCACTACAGCTCCCCTCAACTTTTCTAACACCATAAGGCTAAAGACCAAGGAAAGTTTCTCTCTCCTGTTTTTCTAGATCTCTCAAAAACCAAATGTTGTGAGAAACTTCTGAATCAAATGTCCTCTCTACGCCTTTCCAAACCACTCTTCTATGGTTCCTTAACTACCTAAAATATATTAAATGGTCAAATGACACTCGTCTTGCTCTCCTTTTCTGCAAGTTAAAACAGGTGCTCCTCAAAGCTCTATTCTCCGCCCACTGCATTTCATCAATAACCTATACATCTCATCTCAGCAAGCTTGCCTTACTTGGTATGCATATGACTCAACTGCAATCTGCTCACCTGATAACCCACTACAACTACAATCCATGACACAAGGTGCCTTGAACCAACTTTTACATAATCCCAAAAAGAATAAACTACTGAGTCACCCTAGACGACAATTTAAAGTTTGACCCTAAATACAAAACTGTGAAAAAACTCTTCAACTCATCAAATGCTAGGTATGCTATATACAGCAAACAAACAAAAACAACCACCCTAGCTAACTCATATCTTTTACCCTTTCTTTCTTGTGGCTCACTTATTTTGCTGAACATCTAGATCTCTTTTAAATCAAAACTATGGCAATGCTATAATAAGACAGCTAGAATTACAGCTAACCTGCCAAATAAAGCTCATCATTGCTCTGCTTTATGTGCTGTCAACTGCTTAGAGCCCCCACATCAACTAACCATACACAACTGCTTCTAACCCATAAAATACTATATAACCCCTCTACCTGCCCTTCTATTTTCTCAGTATGTCATCACTATCTCCATATGTCCTTTCAAGACAAAAACCTGCTTGAAATCTATAAAAAAGTTTTGGACAAAGTCTACAGTCACACTGCTCAGCTAAACTATGGCACTCTGTCCCACATTCAATCATTACTATACCCTCCATCTACTTAAGTTCTCACTAACTTATGGTTAGGCCCATGCACCTCACCTGTATATGAGGTCTACATCAACAAATACTTCACATTCATACTTATCACTCATCATACTATCTGCACCTTCCAACACCTGCTTTACTTAGGGAGGACTTTTTTTTTTTTTTTTTTTTTTTTTTTACTTCCTAGCGTAACAGATTATACTTCTAACGCCTTGTATGAACACATTGCCATTACCTAAATTTTCTTATTACATTAATGGTGTCTCCTCATGCTTTATTCTATCAAATGTTTTCCACTGTCAAATTGTGTGCATATATGTTTTTTTTTTAATTATGTCTAACTCTCTGGAGTTTTCACCCTAGGCCTCTGCTGAAAATGATTACTTAGTGCCCAGTCAGATTTTCCCGGTAAACAAATATCAACAAATAAAAATATAAATAAAATTGCTATTTTCATCAGAGACAGCCACAAAACATTCTTTAATTACATCAGGAAACTCTGACTTGACACTCGGGGGCTGGGGCTAGTATCTTACTGTACCAGTTAATCTGACCCCAAGGCCATCACCACCATCTTAGCAAACAAATGCAACTCCAATTTCACCTTACATTAGTCACCCTCCCTACCAAACTACACCTCCCCTTATTTCTCTTGATCAAGTCCTACCTGCACTACTGAACATGAAAAAACACCAGACTACCTACTAGTAAGTGTAAAGTTATAGCTTTACTCAAACGCTTCTGAATCAATTCAACCTCAGTGACAGCACTACAAAAGGACTGCCACACCACACATTCAGGTAATTACAGACCCATAAGTCTCATTAATATCAACTGTAAAGTTATGGAGTGCATCACAGTGGAGGAAGACATAGGAAAACTACACTCCCTCAATCCAAAACAATGGGACTTTGTCAGAGACAGATCCTGCTTACTTAATTCATTGTAAATTCATGGAGATGGACCACTCTTGTCTGCATGCATATAAATGGCCTAGCTAAAGCCTTCAATGCAGTCCCTCATGCAGGTAATATTAACAAGCTCACAAATGAACACTAACTCTGAAATTAACTACTTGTAACAAACAGGCTCGCTGATAGGAGTCTCACAGTAAGGGTTAAAGGTATCTCTTCTACAAAAAAGAATACTACCAGTGGTGTCCTGTGGTGTTTTGTTCTGAATCTCTGCTACTTTCGCATGTACTTTTCTAATGTCAAGGTGGAAGTCAAAGGCTATGGCTGACTATGGGGTACTCTTTCACTCCCCCACAGGGATATTCATATACACCAAAAAGGGCTTGGTCAAAGTGGACTAGTGACACAAACAGATAAAGCCTGGACTACTACCCAAGCAACCAAAGTTTTGAGCAGTGGCTTGATGGTACAGACAGAGAGGTTGGATGTACCTATCCTGGGTAATAGGAAGCATGGTAAGTGTCTCAATGGACTTCTTGTGAAGGCTCAGAGAAAGAGGATACCAGGATGGGATGGGGGAAAAAGTATGGATAAGGGATCACACCCAAGTTTAGTCCCCTTTACCCACCCAGCCACATTTAATGGTGTCAGCACACATGGGAAGTTATGGCTAGTAAAAATCCCTGTGTTACTCCGCATGACAAACTGCTGTTGGGGTGAAGGGGCGGCTGCTATTGTCAGGGTTCTACAATAAGTAACAAGCAATCAGCTGCAATTCAGCACTGGCTTGAAGGCAAAGCCATAGTACCACATCATGGAATGAAAAAAAAGGGGGGTGGGGTTCCCTAGGTTAGATTGGGTTTAAGTTTACTTCCAAAACATATAGTGAGGACACCTTCCTAAACCTGAGACAATTATCAGCGATCTAGATACCACTGTTGACAATAAGTAGTCTTTTGTCCACTGCTGTTGACAATAAGCTGTCCTCTATCCATCACCTTCTTCACCTATGAAAGACTACCAGAATCACAAACCCTTGTACCAAGGATCTCAACTTTCAACAGCATATAAACAGAAAATGCTGGTGTGAGATTTCTGACTCAATAGATATCTTAAATAAAGACCTTGCCTGACTATATAAGAAAAGAAAGACATTAGCTATCTTTAAGACAAACTTTGATGATATGACAAGCGTTAATAAATTCAACACTGGGATATGTAGTAGTGCTCTGCTTGCTTTAGACAACTAATACTTTAAGTAAATAATGGCTTCTCAATGGTCATCTATTTCATGCGCCTATCACATACCCACAAGTACTAAATAAATGTTACCTCTAGTGAAAGTTGACTGGAGTACTCTTTTGAGAATACAAGATTCTGTATATTTTGCCTTTTTGTCCACATTAATACAATTAAAAATTAAAAAACTGAAAATGGCTCACAGGAGATACACATACAGAAAACTTCACTATTTAACACCATCTCCCAACTCTTTGGTCACTAACTTGTTTAGAATGTACAGTAAAAACAGCAGATAAACTACAGTTTGATTCCATAAGCCAAATGTGGAAGATCAGGAAAACCTAAGTGAAAATTCTATACCATTAACATAACAGCGATGGAAGCTGTATGGACGTTAAGCAGTGACAGATGGAAGAGTGATGAAGGCAGACAAAGGGGAGGGGAATACTCATGACAGATACCACTACTTACTATAGGAAAATAGAGAATTTGCTCTGTAAATTCAACTATTACTGCAAATTCAACTTGGTGACAGTGGAAGAGTGCCTATAGCGTCATTTTTGCAATTCTAGAAGTTACCCAATAAAAAGTATCTGTGTTTTTGGAATACCTAAGCCACGCAAATGCCTTGAGGATCCACCTTGCAGACCAATGGTGATAAGTGGTGGCTCTATCATGCAACATACCACCATCTACCTGGAAGTCCAAATAACCCCCTTGCCAGCTAACACCAAGATCTTTGTGCTTGATACTCTAGACTTTTTCCATAAAATTAAGAGCATCAGAACTGGTCAGGACAGCTGGGTGGTTACAATGGATGTAAAGGCACTTTATACGGTGCGACCTCACTCATAGGTTCATAGGTTCATACTAGGCTATCTGCCCTAGGGCATTTATAAGCCTAGCCAGAGTGTGTGTGGCTTTCACCACCCCTTAGGATGAGAATACTATACCCATTAGTTTGCTGTGCCTCTGTCCAGCAGTGATACAGAGATGATTCCCGGGGTAAACCTACGATCTCCCATCCACTCGTCAAGATTTCTCTTGAACAGAGTCAGTGAGGGGCTCTGCCTCACATGGACTGGGATTCTGTTCCATAGTGTAGGGAGTCATATTGCATCAAGGCAGCATTAGAGGCACTTACAAGTGAAACAGGGGCATTACAAGATTTCCTTGAACAGCAAAACTACTACAATCACTTCTGGAGAACAACTACTACTTTAAATGTAACAACCAATACTGCAAACTAAAGGAACAGCCATGGGAGCAGCTATGGTGCCCAGCATAGCATATTTAACACTAGCCATATGGGAAGAAGGAAAGATATAGAAGTTTAGATTTCAGCAATATAATGCTTGCTATTACATATTTATTGATGATATATTTATAATTTGGGAAGGGAATGAGGTGAAACAAAGATTTTTAGAACTTCATTGCAAGATCAACCAACTTCCTAAAATTTACCACCAACCACAGCAAACAAAAGGTTGATTTCCTTGATTTTACATTCAAGAAAAACACAGTTAATGGGTCTCTGTCTAATAACTTTTTCAAAAATTCACCAGAGGTAATCTTCTATTACATGCTTCCAGCATGCATCTAGAAATCACAAAACAAAATGTGATAAAATCCCACAGAATGAGGATAGACAGGGTTTCCGAAGAGCTGAAAGATTTCCTTAAAAAAAAAAAAAAAAAAAAACTTAAAGATTTGGAAAGGAATTTTCTTGCAAAGTAAGCTCCTTCACAATATACCGAATCCTATAAAATACCTAAAAATAACAAGGGACACCCTCTAGCCTTGAAAAAATCAACAGGATGATCAATGGATTCAGAAACCCTTCTATCGACCCAGAAACTGAAACATAAAAGCAAAGAACGGTTATTACATTTGGGCTCAACTTCAAGGAGATTTGAAAAATAAAATATAATTGGGTCATAATTAGAAGCTATGTACTTAACATAACTTGGCATCTGCGTTGTCCATTTTCATCCTTCCTCATGAATGGGTCTAAGATCTGATCCTTGGATCTGACTTGATTGGACCTACAAGATTTCAGATCCAAATCTTGAGCTCCTCCCTTTACCCCTAATGCTCTATTCCACTGCCAACTTCTCAGACAGAGTTTGCTGCCTTACTGCCCACTGTGTTAAAAAGACAGACAGAAAGAGATATAGGTGGCTTAAACCAGCAACATGAGGGTTCCTATAAAATCTGAGTGACTGGGCCAGGGCATGGTTGGGAAGGAACATGAAGAAGAGTGAAAATGGACAACACAGATGCCAAGTTATGGTAAAAACATAACTTCTAAATCTGATGCTGTCCTTGTCATTCTTCCTCATAAATGGGTCAGAGTCCCCAGCTACATAACTCTCATTACTGCTGAACCAAAAAAAGCTCTGCTTCTGGAGACAATGTCTAATTTGTAATGTTTAATAAAGGTATGAGTCATTGTCTAAGTGGCTGTGGTGCAGATGTCATCAATGGAGGTTTTTGAAGAAATGGCAGATGAAGTAGCCATAGATATAGTGGAATGCGCTCTAGAAGGACAAGACAACTCCGAACTTTTTGAGACTAAATCAGTGAGATACAATCAAAAATCCATTTGGCCAGAGTAATTTTGGATACTGCCTGACCCAAGCAGTTAGGGGAAAAGCATACAAACAGCTGATCATACTTCCTGTACTGTTTTGTTCTGTGGAGATTAAAATGCAATTGCCTGTGGACATATTTTGGATACTGCCTGACCCAAGCAGTTAGGGGAAAAGCATACAAACATCTGATCATACTTCCTGTACTGTTTTGTTCTGTGGAGATTAAAATGCAATTGCTTGTGGACATCATGAAGGTGCAGCACATGTGCCTTTATTAGTAAAGTTTGAAAAGAAAACTGGTAATTGTATGGACTGGTTAATGTTCACCTTCATGGCAACTTTAGGCAAAACATAATGGTTGGTTCGTAGGGACACCCTATCCTGGAAAATAATGTAAGAAGGTCTAGCCGATAAGGCTTGGAGTTAAGAAATTCTTTTTGTTGAAAAGATAGCTACTTAAAGATGGCTTTCCAAGAAAGGAACTTCACATCACATTTGTCCAATTGTTCAAAGGGTTTCTGAGTTAACCCCTGAAGGACCACCGTGAAATCCCAAGGAGGAGAGGGATCCTTTATTGGAGGTCTAAGGTGGAAAATTCCCTTTTAAGAAAGCATTATATACATTATATAATCTGGAAGATGTCAGAGAGAATGATTTGTTTCCAGCATGGAAGTCAGATATGGCTGCTAACTGAAGTTTAATAGTAGAAAAAACAGCCCCTTCCTTAAAACAGAAGAAAGAAAAAGGAGGCTGGCCAAAGTAGGTGCTGAAAAAGGGTCAATATTTTGCTTGGAAGCCCATATGGAGAATCTTTTCCATTTGCTTCTGTAGAATTTCTTGGTGGAAGCGTTCTGGGAGGCCATGATATCACAAACTGGGGAAGTGAGCCTGGCTCATCTTAGTATCACTGGAAGTGGAGAAACCATGTGGTCAGTTTGAGGGCATGAATATTGGGGTGCTGAATTCCTGATGGATGAGATAAATAGACCCTGAATAGGCTCTAGTATTTATGGAGATGATGTCCAGTGAGACCACAGGAAGGGAAACCATACCTGTCGTGGACAGAATGGGGTAGCAAGGATGACTGAGCTCTTCAGCGTGCTTGCTTTCTGTAAAAACTTTTTGATCAGTGGACGAGGGGGCTAAGCACAGAGGAAACCAGGGGGCCAATTGTGGATCAGAGCTCGGTGATTGCCTTGGAGGGGAGATCAGAGCAAAGTACTTCTTCAGGGAAGAGGCAAATAGGTCGCAGCAATGCTGGCCCCAGGAGCTGAAGATCATACTTTGTTTGAGGGACCACTTGTGAGGAATCAAGATGGAACTGCAGAATTTGTCTGCTAGTGCGTTGGTTTTCCCTGGAATGTGCAATGCAATAAGAAAGCAGTCTGAAAAGATCATCCATTCCCAGGCCCTCATGGCCTCTCTGCACAATGGGTTTGACCTGGTTCCTCCTTGTTTGTCAATGTACCAGACTATGGACATGTTGTCCGTGGATGGACAGTGGAGCTTTGTTGACGATCCAAGGGTGGCCCGATAGGCCTTTCGGATCAGAGACTTTTCACAACTTTTCAGCCGGTTTTGAGGAGGTTTCTGGAGATTTGGGATTGTGTCTTTTTGTCACCTCCAAAACCACTTCAGGATGTTTTGAGGAGGTTTGAGCCCCAGCAGGAAGAAATCCTTTCAGGATAAGCTTGTTTCTACAATCTGAGAAGGCCCTTGAATTAAAAGTTGTGCAAGTGGCACATAAGAATCTAAATGGGGCTGCTCCTAAATAGTATACACACTTCTTGTGGGCATCAGAATTAGGAATAGTATGCCTACAAGAAGTGCAATTCTTAAAACCCGTAGGTTTCTATGGTACATATTTCTCAGAGATGAAGACAACAGATAAACAGTAAACCCTAAAGAGGAAGAAAAGAGGTTTTCAAACACTACGTTTAACTTGGAAGGTTAAAATATAAAGCTACAGAACATTTTTTTTAGAAAAAAAATAGAAATATATAAATGTATAAAGAAAACCTGGAAATAGAGAAAGTACAGTTTTGTACCTACCATAAATGTAGATGTCCGAACTGGATAGCATCTGCAGTCATAACAACTGGGTTGTCCTGTCGTCAGGCAGCCCTTCAGTCGGCCGGATTCCAAAGTCCGGGTCCGGCTTCGGCTGATGTCGCACTTCACCCGACGTCATCTCTGTTGGTCTTCGGGTATAAAGGCATCAGCCGACGCCATTTTCCTCAGTGTTTCTTGCCCCAGATGCCAGTAGCCCTCTTGAAGGCTAAAATTTGGATAGATGCCAATGTTTCCAAATAGATAGAGGTAAACACAAAAATAAGCATGTATGCACATATATACAAACAAATACACCATAAAAGACTCCCCCCACCAGCTAGCTATTAGGAGGGTAAACACCCTAGGAGTACCACAGAGGGGAAGGAGGGAGGGTAATCCTGACTGCAGATGCTATCCAGTTCGGACATCTACATTTATGGTAGGTACAAAACTGTACTATGTCCTTCATGGATGCATCTGCAGTCATAACAACTGGGTAGAATACCATAGCCAACTAGGGGAGGAGGATAAAACTAGATTATGGTGTGTTTAGGATCCCTTGCAGTACAGCAGTGGCAAACCCTGCTCGGGATCTGGAATATAGAGGCAAATTATAATGCTTGGCAAATGTATGCACGGAGGTCCAAGTAGCCGCCTCAATAATGTCTTTGGTTGCCACTCCTCGTAAGAAGGCTGTGGTAGTGGCTGTTGCCCTTGTAGAATGAGGTCTTATGTTCTGTGGAATTGGTTTTCCATGGAAGGAGTAACAGAATCGTATGCAATTTCCTATCCATTTGGAGATTGTCTGTTTGGAAATAGCTTTTCCTTCTCTTCCTGTTGCATAGGCTACAAAAGTTGGTCAGTCTTTCTGCTACTTTTGTTCTGTCCAAGTAGTAGCGTAGCTGTCTATGTACATCCAAGGTATGTAGTATTCTTTCCCCTCTGTTTTGTGGGTTGGGAAAGAAGGTAGGTAGGTGGATTGCCTGGTTTAAAGACACTCTGGATACCACCTTAGGCATAAATGTAGGATTAGTCCTCATGGACACTCTATCTTGGTGGAAGATTAGGAAGGGTTGCACTGCCATTAAGGCCTGTAGTTCTGAAACCCTCCTTGCTGAAGTAATTGCCAGTAGGAAAGCAGTTTTCCATGACAGGTGTTGTAGGTCTGCTGTTGCTGCTGGTTCAAAGGGTGATAGTGTCAACTTTTCTAGCACAAAGTTTAAGTCCCAAGCTGGTAATGGTGGTTTCCTTGGAGGTTTTACATTCTTGATTCCTCTGAGGAACTGCCTGAGCAAAGGGTGCGAAAAAACAGGTGGATCAAAGCTGTATTCTGCTGAAATAGCTGATGCATGTATCTTGATGGAGGAGTAGGACAGGCCTGAATGAAGAAGTTCGGCCAGATACTCCAGAATGTTAGGCATATCTATGTTTGACACATCTTTTCCTCTTTCAGTACTCCAAATGACAAACCTTTTCCATTTTCCAGCATAGTTCCTTCTTGTTGAAGGTCTGCGTGCTTCAAGAATAATGTCTTTAACTCTTTGTGAAAGTTCAGGATTAGCTGCTGCTATGTGATGTTCCATGCAGTCAGTTGTAACGTTTTTAGGTTTGGGTGTATGATGCTGTAGTTGTTCTGAGTTAACATCAAAGGCATCAGAGGTATTGGCCACATATTGTTCCGAGACATGCTCCTCAGCAGTGGGTACCAGTGTTGTCTTGGCCAGTTTTGAGCTATCAGTATTATCCTTGGACGTTCTTCCTTGATTTTTAGTAATACCTTGTGTATCAAGGGAAGAGGTGGGAATGCATATGCTGTTAGGCCTTTCCAGCTGAAGGAGAGCGAATCCACTTTCCATGCTAGTGGGTGGAATGTCCTTGTGCAGAATTTTTTGAGCTGATGATTGAGAGGTGATGCGAATAGATCTATCTGAGGCATTCCCCATTTCTTTGAGATGGTCTTGAAGATGTCCGGGTGCAGCTTCCATTCGTGGGCATCCGATGTGGTTCTGCTTAATATGTCTGCTAGAGTATTCTCTTTTCCCGGTACAAATATTGCCTGTAACTGGATGTTGTAGCTGAGCCAGGGTCCACAGCTCCAAAGTCATTCTGCATAGGGGGTATGAATGAGTGCCTCCCTGTTTGTTGATGTACCACATGACTGTGGTGTTGTCTGTCCTTATCATCAACTGGCCCTCTTTGAGAAATGGTCTGAACTTTTGGATTGCCAGTTTTACTGCCAGCATTTCTTTTAGGTTGATGTGCAGGTGAAGTTGATCCTGTGTCCACAATCCTTGCACGCATTTGTCCAGCATGTGGGCCCCCCATCCTAGGTCTGAAGCGTCTGTTGTGATGGTCTGGCTTGCTTGACCTCTGCGAAAGGGTAGCCCTGGGTTTGACTGGCATGCCTGAGCCCACCATAGGAACCCCTGTTTTAAGCATGGAATTAATGGGATTTCTGTTTCTAGGCTGTGTCTGTGTTGGGACCATAAATTCCTTAGGTACCACTGTAGTTTTCTCATATGTAGTCTGGCAAGTGGGACCAAGATTATGCATGATGCCATGAAGCTCAAGGCCTGCAGTATTTTTCTTGCTGTTAACTTGTTCAGTTTTGTTAGTGCCAAGAAGTAAAGAGGGAGTTCTTTTTGTTTTTCTGTAGTTAGGAATGCCATTTGTTTTACTGTGTCCAATTCCGCGCCCAAGAATGTCCTTGTTTGGGATGGTATCAGCCTTGACTTTTGTAAATTGACTGTGTATCCCAGTGCTTGTAGCAAGTAAATGACCCTTCGTAAATCTGTTGTCAGCTTGCTTTTGTTGTCCCCTTGTAGCAGGCAGTCGTCCAGGTATGGGTAAATTTGAATTCCCTGTAGTCTGCAATGGGCGATTACTGATGCCAGGCATTTTGTGAATACTCTGGGCGCAGTAGATAAGCCAAAAGGCAATGCTGAGAATTGATAGTGCTCTGATCCTGCAAGAAATCTGAGGTATCTTCTGCAGATAGGTCGAATGGGGACGTGCAGGTATGCCTCCTTGAGATCTAGAGTTACCAGCCAACACTCCTTGCCCAGCATGGGAAGAAGTTGCTGTAGGGTCAGCATTTTGAATTTTGGGACAATGATATATGTATTTAAGGTGGACAGGTCCAGAATTGGTCTCCAACTTTTTTCCTTTCTTGGAACTAGGAATAGTCTTGAGTAGAACCCCTTTCCTTGCTCTGCTGTTGGCACTCTTTCCACAGCTCTCATGTTTGTTAACTGCATTATCTGTTGTAGAGCCTCTGTTTTTTGATTTGGAGGTAGATTTGGCATTCCTCTTTTGACTGGTAAAGTGTGGAAGTGGAACCGGTAACCTTGATCTATGGTTCGTAAAATCCACTTGTCTTTTGTTATATAGTGCCAGTTTTTTGAAAATAAGGTTAACTTTCCACCTAGAGGAGCTGCTATTTGTTCCCTTGTAGGCGGGTTTAGGGTTAAGTCACTGTGGCTGTGTTGCTGTAGTGGCAGAGGTTGTGTCTGTGCCTCTGTTGTTACCTTGCCACTGTCGTCCTCTGTAGGCACCTCCTCTGGATTGGTTTCTGCCTCTGGAACGTCTATTCCTGCCCCTTTGAGATCTTGTGGAGTCAGGAAAGGACCAATTTTTGGCAGGCCAGTTCCTGCTAAACCTTGGGGGTTGAACCTGCAAGAAATCTTTAACCGTTTGAACAGATTTTGCCTTTTCTTCCATTTTCTTCATAACCTGCTGGGCAGGTGTACCAAACAAACTTGTCTTATCCATAGGAGCATCTAGCAACTTAGCTTTAACATGATCCGGTAAAGCTTGCTCCTTTAGCCATGCATGCCTTCTTATCACTGTGCCAGTCATGGCTGATCTAAATGAAGCCTCCAGTGCATCATAGCCACATTTTAAGGAATGGTTACTAACCTGTTGTATGTTATTTACCATTTCTAATACATATTTCTTATCAAGAGATTCATCAGTGGTTAGCTTTTTAGTTAACTGATCAAGCATAAACTCTTGGTATTGTATCATGTGAAACTGACCGTTTAAAGCTCTAGCTGAAAGAGTAGCTGAAGTGTAGACCTTTTTGCCCCATCTGTCTAATGACCTTGCTTCCCTTTCAGAAGGAATAGGATTTTTAGCTGTGGTCGCGGCCACTGCCTTGGGACCCTGGGATATAGTTTCGGGGTCTGCAAGTGGAGCCTTGTAAAGGTGGTGATGAGTGTCTGGCACCCTGTAAAATCTGTCTGGTTTGGCAGGGGCTGGAGGTAAAGAATCTGGTGCGGAGCAGACATCATTGAAAGCATCATCCACCACAGAGAGAACAGGAGGTATAGCTAAGGGCCTGTGCTGTGGAAGGTGCAGAAAAGTCCTAAGTCTTTTTCTGGAGTCTGAAAAATCCTGCTGCTGCTATTGGAACTGCTCTCGCATGGCATGTAAGGTTTCCCCAAAGGAGAATTCTTCTGGTGGGGAAGCAGCTGGAATGGATTCTTCAGCATCAGAGTCTTCAAAATTGGAGAAAGGAGCCTCTGGCTGGTCAGTTATGTCTGATTCATCGGCAGAATCATCAGAGGACACTGGCTCAGGGGGCTCTGCCCTAGGTCTCTTCTCTGGGGGCTGAGAGGCCCTGTCTGGGTGAGATTGAGATCCTCTAATTAATGAAATTAAATCTTCTGCCAGAGTAAGCATTTGAGAACTAGAGGAGGGCCTGGTTGTAGGGGGTTTAACAGGCACTGTTTTAGTAGTCTTGGCTGCTTTAGCCCTGGCGAAGGCCTTAATGGACATGGCTGCTGGAGGCCTAGCAGCACCACGTGCTGGGGTAGAGACATCCAAGGGAATGGTGTCTGATAAGTCAGTGGCAACCACCGTAGTGGATAAAATTTCTGAGGCCGATTCAAGAATGGTAGCAGGGGCCTCAGTTGTAGAGATAGATTCAGCTGTACTTTGATCAGTTTTCTCGGTTTCGGCCGAAACCGAGACACTCATGATTTGCTTAACCATGGTTTCGGCGAAAACCGCGGACCGCGAGTGTCGGTCTTTATCTTTGCGTTTTTTGGTAGATTGGGTAGTCGGAGGATCCGACGGCATAATGTACGCAAAATCAGAACCGAAAAACTGTTCAGCAAACTCCGATCGACGCCTAAGCGTTCGTCGGTTGAAAGAAGCACAGGCCGAACAGGCTGCTACGTCGTGGGCTGGGCCTAAACAAAGCAGACAGTAAGAGTGGAAATCTTTATGAGGTATTTGTTTCCCACAGGTTAAACAATTATTAACTTTTTCTGACATCGGCTGAGGCAAGAAAGAGTCCCCAACGGGTACTTAGCTTTAGAAGTCTTGAGTAGTATTCGGTAGAAGTAATCTCTGGATCCGACCGACCGGCACTTGCGAACAGCTTCTGCTTCGGGCGCCACGCGGCAAGAAAGACTGAGGAAAATGGCGTCGGCTGATGCCTTTATACCCGAAGACCAACAGAGATGACGTCGGGAGAAGTGCGACATCAGCCGAAGCCGGACCCGGACTTTGGAATCCGGCCGACTGAAGGGCTGCCTGACGACAGGACAACCCAGTTGTTATGACTGCAGATGCATCCATGAAGGACATCCAGTCAAGTACCATGAGTGGTATGAGAGAAGGGGCAGACAACAGTAATTAGAGAAAGTTCCCAATACCTGTGAACAGCTGAGGGAGGGGGATTAAGTTTAAAAGTAATTATATGAAGAAATTAGAAAAAAAAGAAAAAAAATAGTACTAGAATTAAGTTACTCTTACTCTAGAGACCGGATCTTTCAGTCTTGCAGCTATGGGGGCAAATGAGATCTAAAGAGTTGGGGATGGAATAGAGCATTATGGGTAGAGGAAGAAGCTCAAGATTTGGATCCAAAGTCTTCTAGATGTGGCAGATCGGGTCCTAGACCCATTCGTGACAAGAATGAAAAGGACGTCAAATTTGATGTTAACAATAGCGAAACTGCTGGTACCAGGTCTACAAATTTATTTATTTTCAGAAAGAGGGAGGAGAATCAGGGACTTTTTGGAATCCAAAGACTAAAACGAATTTGGTAGCAAAAGGCCCCTATGGACGTGAAGTTCCCAGCTACAGCTTTTGCAGGTATACAAGTGGTTCCAAACACTTCATTTGCATCAAACCAACTCTGAGCAAAAATACTACAGTAAGGACAAAAGTAACTATAATGATGAAATGGTCGTATACAGGGCTCAATACATGCTTTGCAACTGCTTCTTCATTTGCAAAAGAGTTAACAAAAATCACAAAATGTATATTCTAGCATCTTTCAGACATCCCACTGAAAGTGACAAGGAATGCACTAGCCAAGCACAGCATGCACTAGCCAAGCAGAGCATGGAAAAAAAAAGACAGACTATAATTCCTTCAAGCTCCATACACACAAAATTTGGCCTAACCCCCTGGATGGAACAAGAATGCATTACTGGAGAAAAAAAAAAAAAAAAGAGCTAGAGTGGGAGCTCCGTCTGAACGCATGCAATAAAAATGGACTCAACACTATCCGATTCATAAAAAATGTACTGGAATTGAGAAAGTTTAACCACAGCCTGTACTATTAGCTGTGATTCCAGATCTTCCATGGTAGTCGATGTCACAAGAATGCAATATTACACTATCCTCCGATTAAAAGTCCTATCCCCACCCCAAACTAATTTCTACCAAATGAACAAGGTCTCCATTGTTCCTTTCTATCCATACCCCCTCCCCCACTGGGGCTTTATATGAGACCGTTAAAAGAATAGATTCCTTTTTTACTGACAGATTACCATGGAGAATGAACTGCTATCAAGTGATCGACAGAGGATAAACTAAGCCCTTCATCCCACATCGGTTTTAGCTCAACCAAGGATCTTCTCCATTTCTACCAGCCGACTTCAAAATTTCAATTATTCATGGGACTAGTAGGCAAACAGGGATACTCTTTGGCATGCCAAAGATCAAGTGGACCATTTGCATTTGCTTTGCTTGTTCACCAGTGTATCTCATGATACAGTTTTCAGTGGTTTCCAGTGTTCAGAAAAATCATAGCTCACGCTTTGTGACAATTTTGCTTTTCTGTTTAGAGTTCTTCCAGACTGATTCCACTGTAATATTTAAAAAATGTATTTTTTTTTTTTTACAAACCATTGAGTTTTTCTCACTGCGGTGGTGGTGCTGCGGTAGCGTTGTCGCATCACAGTCAGACGTTGCCCGTTCGATTCTCAGTTAGAGCGTCTTCTGTGTGGCGACATGCGTGAATGGGCGTTCCTTCATTGAAGGTTGTGTGTTAGGCCCGGCAAGCCAGCACGTAAAAATCTACTGCCAATCATTAGTGGACCAGAGTTCCGCTGTGGCAACCCCTAACCGGGAAAAGCCGAAAGACACAACATTGAGTTTTTCTGACAAGGTTAATACATTACGGTCAGTGAATTTATCTGTTGACCCATGTACACTGACAGACTTTTTTTTTTTTTTTTTTTTAACTATGTTCAGTCACATGGGTAACGAGTAAGCATGCCACCATCAGTAGTACGTTCCCTTCATTTATAGTCTACATTTATCTCAAAAGATCTGCTGATTCTAACAAAATTTTTACCACAGCCAGGGAAAAGAACTAATACTTAATATATCCTGTTCTGGCCAGGAAGGGAGCAGCATGGTTTGGAAAACTTTTACCTCATTAAGAAATTGTACCAGTGTACAAAACCATTACCTCATTATGACTAAGAATTATACAAGCCTAAAATCAAGCCAAAAACCACCTCAACAGAATTTGACCCTCACAATATTAGAAACATTTAGCTACATACAAGGATCTGATGAAGCTCATCTAGCATGTTAGCAAATGTGCTTCACCTTTAGGGCTATTTAACCACTACTGCTTTACTAAGAAAGGTCCGACACAGGACAATTCTTTCTAAAGCCCCATAAAAGTGGGCTCTAGTATTGTCATGGTCCTAACCAGCAAATATTATTGATTTTTGTTACTTTTATATTTTTAATCACAGGAAGCCCCATAAAAATGGGGTCTGTCCAATTTTTGATGGAAGATTGGCATATAGTTAAGTATGTTTATTAGCGTGCAAGAATGTGCTCTAATCAAACAACAAGAGACTTCAACACAAATTGGATGGCTCCAAAAGGATCTGAATGCACCCACTCAACCTTTGTCCTATAGAATAATGTTTAAGGAAACAATTCTATATGTTTAGTAATGTCTGTAATGAGAGCAATGTTGAATATACAAAAATTGTAAAAAAGTAGGTCTATTTAGCACTGGAATGGCACAGACAATAAGACTGTTATTGCCAAGAAAGAAAAAAAAAGTTTTTTTTCTTTATTTACTCGAAAATAAAGTATAAAGTTAGATTTAGGCCAATGTAAAAAAGGAGATGGGTATACAGATGTGGTGAGGAAAGGCGCACTAAATCTGATGAAGTCTTTAAGAAGAAAGGGCTGATTCCAATAAAACTTCTTAAAATTAATACTGACTCAAGAAGACTTATTTTGAAGATCTGAATGGATTTAATAGAAAAACGTTTGAACTTCTAGATAGAAGCTAAGGTGGACTCTCTTTCCTCAACAAATCTGCTCCCTAGCTACAGGATGTGCTTAATGAAAATGCCAAGATCTAGGCTAATATGAAATCCTTTCTGCCTCTTTAGAATAACAGCTGGTGGCAGAATCTTTGGCCTCTTTCTGAAAAAAAAAAAGAATGCATCTAGAATTCATCTAAAACTAGCATCTAGCACTGCCACAAACATTCTACAGCTATGTCTAGCACTGCCACAAACGTTCTACAGGTATGATTTAAAAAGGCCCAATAGTTACTAAAAATACATTTTTTTGACAACATCAAGAACCCATTACTCTTCTATGTGGCCTCCTAAGCAAGGGTAGAGTTGAAGAACAGATTTCCAATACACAGTCCTAGACAGCAGTGAGGACAATGAACGCTGATGTGACTTGCAGGCATAAGTAGTGATGATAAAGCTTGAAGATCATCCTTGTTGGTGCTGATCATAGAATCTCTCTAACAATGACTAACTATGGACAATTAAGGTACACAGTTTTTTTCATGGCTAGACTTGTAAAGACCTTAGGGGCTTTAGCCTAGTAATCTCCTATAAACCTATGCATAGCAAATCTACACCTTCTACTTCTGAGGCACCCTGTCAGATTTGAACATAAGTGGGCTGATCCATTGACGCTTTTCAGCATATACAATGTCATAAGGCAAGAGTAAATAATACATCTGCATGGATATTTATGTGCAGCTAATCAGCCATCATGTTTTTTGCCATGTGGGAGGAAATCACACTACCTGCTGAAAACCAAGAGACAGCAACTGGAAGCTAGTACTGAACCCTTGCACTTTTAGCTATCAAGCAGAAATCTTCCAGAAGAGCCTCTGTAATGATAGTGGAGGAAAGAATGGGGGACACAGGACAGTCTACAGTGGGCTTCATGAGTCTTGAGGGTTTCAATAAAGCCAGGAAGGTAATTTTCTGGGAAGCTGTAGAGTATAAATGTCACTGTCCTTATCCCTCTCAGAAATAAGGGCTTTTGGATCCTCTTGAGTCTTTCCAGGATACCAAATGATTGGGGGGACCTTTTATCTCAGATCCAAAACTGATATGCTCACATAATGCTAGCATGCATAGCATTCATAAATAATTACATAGGGAAGAATATTCCAAAAGAGTTTATCTCATGTCCGGTCTTTTTTGCCTCCTTAAAGATGTACAAGTCATGTTGTTTTGCATCGAAAATAAATGCTGGAGAAAGGTGGCTGGACAGACCTGAAATACTGATATTTTCTGAAAATATACACCAAACTGCTGTAGAAGAAAATTCCAAGAATGCCTCCTTCTGTATCAAAGTTACACAAGAATCTATATCTAGATGTCAAGACAAAATTTATTGGTTTTACTGGAGATCTTTCTATGCTGCTCAACTTAGAAGTAAGGGCATGGCATCTAGGTCTGGGGAAGTTATTGTACCACTATACTTGTCCTCATCAGACCAATAATAGGAGTACAATTGTCCCCTTCAGTAGCTATCTGACCAGACACATGTGGCAACTGGAATATACACAAAGGTTCCTTACAAAATAAGAAAAGGCATAAACAAGTCTAATGCAGATCACCTCAAACCTCTCTCTATATACTCATTCTCCTACAGACTACTGAAAGGCAATGTATGCCTAGCTTACAAGGCATCCTTGACCCCACTCTGATGAACCTTTTGCACATCTACCAAACAAACAGCATTAGGACTACTAGATCCAAAGACCTAAATTTTGCTTGCGACATAAACAGGACATGTTGAAGAGATAGACATGCATCTCAGAGAATTCCCATTCTTTGGAACAGGCTTCCCATCTGTCTGCAAAAAAGACTCCCAACCCTATTTAAGCACGACTTGGACCACTGGATGGGGAATTAGAAATTCACCCCTAGTCTGGTGCCAAAGTCTCAGATTGATAGAAGCAGCCAGGAAAGCAGGTGATAAACCAAAAATCACCTCTATATAAATACCTAAAACAAACATTGTGGGTCACATCTGGGTGCCATAGCTAGGCTTATACAGGCCCTAGTGGTTGTTAGCCTAGTATACACCCTATGAACCCACAAATTCATACTTGATTAGTGCATCTACCTAAATGATTAGATCACTGTCAGAAAATGGGATTAAAGAATGTCTATGATGCAAGAACTATACAGGCAGTCAGTGGATACTGGGCAGATCACTGCTTTGTCAGATCTGTAATGAACACAGTGGATATTCTGACATAGCCTAGATCAGTGCAAGAAAATATTCCATAATGTCCCTTTATAGAACAAAAAGTACTTCAAAAGGACTTCCACCAACACCTCTATGCTATACTCTCTGTCATACCTGGAAAAGATGATAATGCTACGAAGTTCTGGATGGAGTTTTAATCTACCATTCACTACAAGAATTTGTGCAGCAGATATTTTGCAATATTGGACTATCAGAAAATAGGATTTTTTCTAGGTAATAATTTAACAGTTCGTGGATAGCAAAATTTGATGCATCTGTGCTGGTTCTATGTTAGGTGCACTAGTATTTTTTTTGGGAAAAGTTGCTAAATTTGCACAAGATTGATGTTATTGTTTGTGAAACATGATCGAAAAATGTACAGTTATGTAAAACCTTACCATAATAGTAGATGTCCTTCTCTTCACTATTGCAGTATTCTTTACAAAAGGGATTCACTGCCAAGGGCAGCCCAACATCCGGCCAATATACCAAAGCCTTTTGGTTAAGGGTACACAGTACAGCACATGTATGCTTCCCGGGCACAGCGTGGGGCATAAAGGTGACATATGGACTGTACCATCTTCAGGACTGAAAAGTCTGCATAGGAATGACAGTCCAAGGATAAATAAAAATAGGCATTAAACACATCCAGAAGGATAAAGGAACAGGGGGAGGGGGAAGGGAGCAAATACTGCAACAGTGAAGTAAGTATGGTAAGATTTTACACAACTGTACTATGTCCATTCATATCACTGTTGCAGTATTCTTTACAATAGAGGGAGTGCAATAGTTCAGGAAGAAGAATGGGAGGAGGAAGGGCCAGGAGAGACCTCTAGGAAGCCATGGAGAATGGCCCTAGCAAAACCAGCTCTGGCCCTAGAAATCACATCCAATTTATAATGCTTAGTAAAGGTATGCACAGAAGTCCAGGTTGCTGCCTCAAGAATAGAATTAGTATCCAAATACTTGAAAAAAAGCACCAGAAGAAGCCACAGCCCTAGTGGAATGAGCCTTAACAGAAGGAAGGCTTTTCCGATGGAAGGAGCAGCAAAAAGAAATGGCTTTAGAAATCCAAGAAGAAATGGTTTACTTGGAAACAGCCAAACTTAAAGACCTATGATGGAAACAAAAAGCTGTTCAGCTTTACATAGAGCTTTAGTCTTATCCAAATAATATCAGAGTTGAATATGCAGAACCTTCTCACTAGCAGACTGTGGAGAAGGGGAAAAAATGGGCAAATAAATAGACTGATTAAGGGACAACTCATTAACCACCTTAGGGACGCCATGTATTTATGGAAAACTAAAAAAGGAGGAACAGCCATAATGGCTTGCAGCTTAGACCCATCTGGCAGACGTAACAGCCAAAATAACAGTCTTCCAAGAACAATGTTGCAAGGAAGCTGAAGCAGCAGGCTCAAAAGGAGTGTGGGTCAATTTTTCCAAAACAAAATTAAGTTCCCAGGAAGGAGGGACAGGTGTTCTTGGGGGAACTAATGTGAAGGATGCCTTTAAGAAACTGTTTTGCCTCAATTCTAGAGGCTAAATGGAAGTCAAAGGCAGACAAGTAGAGATAGTAGACAGGTGGTCCTTAACAGAATATGCCAATTCCGCATTGAGCAATTTACACAAATAACAGAGAACCAAAGGAACATCCACAGTAAGTGGATCCAGATTATGAAAAAGTCACCAAACAGAAATACTTATCCAAACGGAATAAGTATGATGTCCTAGTAGTGGGTTTCCTGGCCTACTGCAGGACCCAAAGCATGCCCTCAGAAAAAAGGGGTCTGTAGGAAATCAAAATCCTACCACCCACGTCAGCTGAAGAGTGGACAGGTGGGGATGGATGAGACACCCCTTGTCTTGAGTGAGTAGGTCCACCCTGAGAGGTAATTTGTGATGACTGCCCTTGGCACGATGCAGAAGAGGGAATCAATACTGTCTGGGCCAAAAGGAAATCACCAGCAAGATTTTCAGAGCATCCTGATTAATCTTTAACTGGACATTCAGAATGAGAGGAAGAGGAGGGAAGGCATAAAGAAACATCCCCTTCCAAGGAAAAAGATAGGGCGTCCACCTAAGCCAGAGGACATGGGACTCTGGTGCAAAACAGAGGAATTTGTCTGTTAGGAGGAGAGGCAAATAAGATCTACTTGAGGAGTACCCACTGGTGGACAATGTCCAGAAACATCCCTTTGAAGCATCCACTTGTGGGATTTGTGTTGTAGATCTGCTCAGTGAGTCTGGCACTATGTTTTGAGCGGGGTGAATATAAACTGCTTGAAGGGTCACCTGACACTGAATAGCTAGATCCCAAACCTGAAGAAGTAGCCTGCACAAGAGAGAAGACCCCCCCCCCCTCCCTGCTTGCTGACATACCACATCACTGTAGTGTGGTCAGAGAAAATTCTGAGGGACCCTGGAAGAAACAGTGAAAGATCTGAAGTGCAAGAAGAAAATGGTCTCTTCTCTGACAATGACACGGTCCTTCTTTGGTTAAAGAGACCAAAGGTCCTACACTTTCAGAGGACTGAAGAATGCCCCCAATCCTTCATCTAAAGCATCTGTGAAGAGTTCCAAAGAGGGGAATGGAAGATAAAATGGAAGCCCTAGATTGAGGGATAACTAACAAATCCACCGCTGAAGTTCCAGCTTGAGGCATGAAAGAGGAGGAACTAAAGGATGAGAATGTTGAAGTCAGACTGGCTTCAGAAAGCACTGGAGCTTTCTTATGTGCAGCTTGGCAAAAGGAAGTATAGGAATGGTGGTGGCCATGAAACCCAGGGTGCTTAGGATTTCCCTGTGGGTAGGCTAAAACTGATGCCAGGGGAAGAAGGCACTGAAAACAGGCAATCAGAGTTAATGCCTTGGGAGGAGGCAGGGATGTCAACAGTGGAAATGTCTGAAGCCTGCATCCTAGGAAAATATGATCTTGAAAAGGAGTCTGAAAAGACTTTTGTAAATGTACAGTCCACTCCAGGCTTTGAAGAAGACAAACTGCGAAGGGAAGATGCTGAAGCAACATCTCTGGAGACTAGGCCTGAATAAGCAGGTCATCTAAGAAAAGTAAAACCTGCATTCCTCTCAGTCTGCAAAAAGTAATCACAGGAGCAAGGCATTTGGTGAAGACCCACAGGACAGTAGAGAGGCCAAAGGGTAAAGCAGAGAACTGAAAATGCCAGGAAGCAACAGAGAAATGCAAACATTTCCTGAAAAGGGCATGGATAGGGATGTGAAGATAAGCATCCTTGAGTTCGAGGGATACCAGAAAAGCCTGAGGAAGAAGAGGAGGACACAGGGATTGAAGGGTTAGTATCTGGAGGGATGGAACCTTCAAAAGTGCTCAGCTGAGAAAAATCTAGAATGGATCTGCAGATGCCTTCTTTCCTGGGAAGCAAAAACACTGAGTAAAACCCCTTTGCCTTCTAGGGAGCTGAAGGAATAGTTCTCTGAGCCAACATGCCCTAAAGCATCTCTGGAAATAACGGCATTTGTTCCTGAGGAGGCTGAGAAATGCCCAAGAAGGGTGGAAGAAATTTCCAGACCATAAAGTACCCCTGGCCAATAACTGAAAGGACCCAGGAGTCATGGGTGATCTGTAACCAGAAAGGAAGGAACAGAGAAAGATGAAGAGAAAGAGGAATGTGACGGGTAAGACAAGGGTAGTTAGACAGCACCTGGTTAGTGAGGAAAAGGATGCTTCTGAGCTGAAGGAGTTTGACTAGCCTTAGCAGGAGGAGCCTTTTTCACATTTAGGGGGCGGATGAGACTGCCTGTGAACAAAGGTAAGCTTTTTAGGATAATTCCTTTGAAACCTGGAAACTTTTAGTTATGTACTCACCATAACTTCAGATGTTTGGGATCCATCTCGCCTACATTCTGACTGATGGGTTCGGAGCCGATCCCTCGGCTCCGACTCGGCACACTTATGCCAAAGAGCGAAGTCTCTTATTGGCTGAGCTTATTATATCCCAGGATGCACCACTACCAGTCCCCCAGATCTAGTTTGTCCGCATACATGCACACATTCACGCACTGATTATATAACATCGTCAGATGAAACAAGATAAAAACAGTAGAACTCAAACCGTTCAATCTCTTCTGATCTCCAAGGCAGGGGGAAGGAGGGTGGGTATTAGGAATGTGGCGAGATGGATCCCAAACATCTGAAGTTATGGTGAGTACATAACTAAAAGATGTTATGTGATCCTATCTCGCCTACATTCTGACTGATGGGACAGCGTCCCTAGCACCTGAATCCTGGGTGGCTCACTGGAAAACACTCCTGAGTACCGTGGAACCAAATGATGCTCGCCCTTTAGATGCCACATCCAATTTATAGTGGGAAATGAAAGTGTGCGGATTGGACCAAGTAGCCGCAGCACAAATCTCAGAAATAGCGAGCTTGGAATGAAAAGCTATAGAAGTCGCCATAGCTCTGGTAGAGTGAGCTTTGATAGATGTTGTAAGTTGCTTATTCGAAGAGGAATAAGCTTGAGTTATACAATCTCTAATTCATTTGGAGATAGTAGGTTTTGTGATGGTTTTACCCAATTTATTGTCTGAGAAGGACACAAACAACTGGTCTGATTTACGAATTTGCTGAGTCCTGTCTAAATAGAAGCGCAATTGCCTGTGAACATCCAATTTATGGAGAGTGTATTCTGCTTCATTGGAGAATTTTGGAAAGAAAACTGGTAGCTCTAGAGATTGTTGGAGACAGAGATTAGAACAGACCTTTGGGACAAAAGATGGATTAGGCCTAAGTGATACTCTATCCTTGTGAAAAATCAAGTACGGTGGTTTGATAGATAGGGCTTGAAGCTCTGAAACTCTTCTTGCAGAGGTAACTGCAACTAAGAAGGCAGTTTTCTAAGACAGATATTTTAACTCACATGTAGCAGCCGGTTCGAAAGGGGAAGATGTTAATGCACGAAGCACCAAATCAAGATCCCACGGAGGCGCAGGATGAAAAACTGGGGGTCTTAACAGGCCCGCACCTTTAATGAAAGTTTTGCATAATCTGCTGCTCATCAATGGAGGATCCATGGATTCGTGAAATTTAGAGATAGCCGCTAGTTGGACTTTAATAGTAGAGACAGAAGATCCTTGACTAAACAGGGATGTTAAGAATTTCAAAACCTCTGGGATTGGAGCAGTGATAGGGTCTAAGCCCCTGAGTTGAGCCCAGATAGCAAACCTCTTCCACTTACTGAGGTACAATTTCTTAGTGGTGGGTTTGTGGGCCGAAGATAAAATGTGAATAACTTCCGGGTCTAATGTGTGATTTCTGACTAAAGTCGGAAGTGGAGGAGCCAAGCTGTCAACTTCAAGGAGTGAAGGGACTGATGTTGTCGTCCCGACTGATGAATTAGCAGATCCGGAGTTAGATCTAAAGTCCAAGGATCGTCCACCGCATGTTTCTTCAGGTAGGGAAACCATACCTGACAAGGCCAGTGTGGAGCAATCAGTATCATTGTGGACCCCAATTGAGAAGCTTTCTGAATGACTTTGGAGAGAAGTGGAATCGGAGGAAAGGCATAAAGTAGCCCTGTTGGCCAAGGTTGTGCTAGAGCATCCATAGCTGCTTCCCCCTGATGTGGAGTCAAGGAGAAGAACCTTTTGCACTTTGTGTTTTGTGGTGTTGCAAACAGGTCGCAGCACGCGTCCCCATCTCCTGAAAACCTGAGCTGCTACTGTTTCGTTTAGGGACCACTCGTGAGGAGAGAGAATTGTCCTGCTTAATCTGTCTGCCAATATATTTGATTTCCCCGGAATGTGGGTCGCTACCAAGAAACGTCTGGTAGCTACAGCCCATTCCCACACCCTCATGGCCTCTCTGCAAAGGGGGTAAGATCTGGTCCCTCCTTGTTTGTTTAGATACCAGACCACCGACATGTTGTCTGTGTGGATGGCGATTATGCCCTGAGGGAGAAACTTGTGTAAGGCCTGTAGGGACAGAAGTACAGCCCTCATCTCCAATACATTGATGTGGAGAAAAGTTTCGTCTGGAAGCCAGGAGCCCTGAACTAACCTGCCCAGACAATGCCCCCCCCCACCCTGTCTGGGAGGCATCTGTCGTCAGGGTGACCACTGGAGGGGGAATAACAAAGGGACTTCCCTGATTTAGATTGGATGTCTGAAGCCAGCAGCGAAGGTGCCGTTTGCATGTTTCTGTAATCATAATGGGGTGATTGAGGGAAGATCCTGAAAGGACCATTGAGTCGATAATAGCCACTGAAGAATCCTCATGTGCAATCTTGCCAGAGGAACTAGAAGAACCGTGGCAGACATCGAACCTAAAACTTGTAGGACCATCCTGGCTGGGGCCTTGGATCTTGAAATCAGGGCTTGAACTTGGCCTTGTAAAGTTTGTATCCTTTCGGTAAGAAGAAAAGCAGCATCAATTTTGAGTCTATCTCTGCTCCTATGAACCTTATGCTGAGAGGGCAGCAAGACAGACTTTGACCAATTGAATGTAATTCCCAGGGTAGCACCCAGGAGATGGTGGCTTTGAGGTTGTCCATTAGTAGATGACTGGTGGTGGCAGTCAGGAGCCAGTCGTCCAGATAGGGAAACACTTGGAATCCAAGACTCCTCAGGTGAGCCGTTACTACTGCCAAACATTTGGTGAACACCCTGGGGCTGTGGTGAGACCAAAGGGCAGAGCACAAAATTGGAAATGACCGTCTCCCAGGCTGAAGCGCAGATACTTCCTGGACGCCTGATGTATCGGTATGTGATAATAGGCGTCCTTGAGATCTATGGAGCACATCCAAACATCCTTCTCCAACAATGGGAGAATGGATTGTAACGTGACCATTCGGAATTTGGATTTCGTGACGGATTGGTTTAGTCTGCTGAGATCCAATATTGGTCTCAGGTCCCCTGTCTTTTTTGGCACTAAAAAGAACCTTGAGTAATTTCCGGATCCGATCTGGTCTGTGGGGACCGATCTGGTCTGTGGGGACCGGTTGGATGACTCCTTTTTCTAGCAGCTTTAAAGCTTCTGCGGCTGCAATTTCCCTTTGACTGGGTGGTGGGTCCGGGATTTTTTTGGACGGTGGGGGTGAGTGTGTGAAGGGGATGGTGTAACCTCCGGCAATAATCCGAAGCATCCATCTGTCCTGAGTGATTGACTCCCAGGCTTTTAGGTGCTTGGCAAAACGGCACCCGACTGGCTCCGGAGCAGCACAGCCGGGCAATCCCTCATGAAGTGTGGGAGGCTGAAGAGCCACGAAAGGACTCGCGGTCTCCAGAATTGCGGGGCCCTCTGCCGCCTCTGGGACGGCGTCTCCCAGAAAAATTTGCCCGTCCTCTGCCTCTGGAAGGGGAATCTTCCTGCTGTTGATGGAAAAACTTACGTGATTTGCGGAACCACATCTTCCCTCCTCCTTTAGCCTTGGGATAAGGCCGAAAGGGAGTGGAATAACGTGCACCTACGACAGATAAAGTTTTTCCTTCTTGCTCACAGCGGGTAAGAGTGTCTTTAAACTTAGGTCCAAATAAAGAGGACCCATCAAAGGGAGCGTCGGCGAAGGAAGACTTGAAGGCCTCCGCAAGTCGACACAAACGGAGCCAGGCTTGTCTCCGTAGAGCCACGCCTGTGCCTGCCGCTCTACCCGCCCCTTCGGCCGCATACGAAATGAGCCTCATGGACGAGTTAGAAATTGAAGCAAGGATAGCCAACTGAGAGCTAACCGACTGGGCTAGCTGCTCAGGTAGGTTACCTGAGAGGGAATCTGACAGCTCCTTGACCAGATCCCTCTGAAGCCTGGTAAAATGTGCCAAATAATTCAGGGACCTTAAAGTAAAGGCCGCTGAAGTCAGGGTGCGCTTCCGTGCAGGTCCATGCTCCTAGACCCCTTATTAGGAGGATGGACGGACGTTGAAGCCTCTGCCACGTCCTGTTGTGTAGCAGATGCCACCACCATGGCATCTACAGCCACGCCTTTAGTGAGGAACTCCTTCTCGGGTGGGGCAGACAAAAATTTGTTAGGACGAGAAGGGACTGGTTCCACGGTATCTGGATGTTCCCACGCCCTCCGACAAACTAAATCCAGGAGCTCGTCAAAGGCGGAGACACCCAGGAGGCGGAGGGCTGAGCCCGAAGGCCTTGAGGAGCACTGACTCATCAGCAGAGGGGTTTGGATATCCAGCCGCCTCGTTGTTTGAGGATCTCTAAGATGTCTGCAAATGAGACATCATCCGAGGGCGACTGGGACCCCTCCGCATCATCAAGATCAGTGTCCGATGTAATAGACTCGGGGGAGTCCACGTGCTTCCTCTTGCACGATCTCTTCCTTGGGGGTTCCTCTGAAGACAACTCTGAAGAACCCTCAGGAGGAGGGGAACCCCCAATGGGGGTAACCTCAGGCCCAGGGGCTCCGCTGCCTAAGGACAGGGGAACTGCCAAAGACCCAGTCTCCACGCCCAGGGAAGGTGCCGGTAAAGCCGGAGAGATGGTAAAGCCGGAGAGATGGCCGAAGAAGACTTGGCCAAGGCACTCCTCATAGCTCTGAAAGCCGGACCCCCAGAATCCTGGGAGTGTCCGGTCCCCGGAGCCATGATAGCAGACGGAAGTCCCGCAGCCGAAGCACCGAGAGGGAGGCTCGGAACCGACAGCATAGGTCCCGAAACATCACCCCCAGGTCCAGCCGAAGAAGTCCGTGTACCAAACTCGGACCCGAAGGCCGGGGTTGGAGTAAGGGTCGGAGCCGACCCTAAGATCTCCACCGGCTCCAAGAGCACCTGCTCCGACGGAGCCGAAGCGGTCGGAGGAGGAATAGCAATGACATGGGCATGGGCCATCGGCTCCGAAGCCAACTGGGTCGGAGCCGAAACAAATTTTTGAAAGACTGGGGACTGGAACAGTCTTTGGAGCACCCTGTCTATGTCCGAATCTGACATCCTCGATGATCTAGAGGATACTGAACGGGTTCGAGATGGCCTCTCCAACGGCCCCAAGGGGCTAGGGGACCGGCTCCGAGGCGACTCGATGACTATCGGCGCCGAAGGAATACCCACACTAGTTTCCATCGGTGCCGAGGAGGACTTCGGCGCCGAGGAGGAAGTGTCTGAGCGGACAACCTTTGTCGGCTCCGAGACCAGTGGAGCCGACGAAGGTGACCCGCCTCTCGATGCCCCAGCCATCGGCTCCGAAGCCAGAGGAGTCGAGACTGGTGGCATCGAGGCAGACCATTCCGCCCTCTGCTCCGAAGTCCTTGGAGCCGAAGGAGAAACCTGCCTATGTCTTTTGGCGGTCGGATCCGACGGACTGGTCGGAGCCGACACCCTTTTCTTTTTAGCGGGAGAAGGAGAGGATGCTAAAGCTTCTTCGAAGGAGGGTTTTACAAGACCTTTTAATATGAGCTTATTTTTCCTCTCTTGGAGGACCCTCGAGGAAAAAGCGTGACACACGCTGCAGGACTCCTGCAAATGCTTTGCACCCAAACAATAAACACAGAGAGAGTGGTCATCTGTGATCGACATTTTAAAGTTGCACTTGATGCACTTTTTAAAGCCTGAAGGCCTAGGTACCTGAGACATTCCGGTGAATTAAAGTCCAAAACACAGTACAAACACTGTAAATTATTAAGAAATTCTCTCTTCTTTGACCTTTTTTAACAAGAAAGATAAACTATCCACAGTATAAAGGATCCGAGATCCCTAACAAAACAGAAGTCACCTACAATCAGAAAGACCGGGAAAGGCCTTTACACACAAGAGGTACTCCTAGTCAACACTCACAACACAAGAATTTACTAAGTAAATTCCACCAAACTCACTCAAAACACAAGAATAGCTGTTAAAACAGCTGTTGTTGAAGAAAAATAGAAATTCCTGACAGAAAAACTAGTGAAATTAATCACTACTTAGCTCAGCCAGCTCGAGACCACGTCTTCACTTGTTAGCGGCAAACGAGATCTGGGGGACTGGTAGTGGTGCATCCTGGGATATAATAAGCTCAGCCAATAAGAGACTTCGCTCTTTGGCATAAGCGTGCCGAGTCGGAGCCGAGGGATCGGCTCCGAACCCATCAGTCAGAATGTAGGCGAGATAGGATCACATAACATCAGGGGAAACAAAAATAGGTTTCAACACCAGTAAAGCTTTACTCTTTTCTGGGAGGGACTTGAACAACTTAGCAGTAGCAGTGCCATTGTCCAGAGGAGCATCCATCAACAGCCTTGATGTCATCTGGCGAAGGCTGATGCCAAAGCCAGGAATACCTCCTTAACACAGCCAAAAGCAGCAGCCCTAGAAGAGGCATTAGCTGCAACAGACTTCTCTCAGGTCTGCCAGGTTATCTCTGATCTTTCTGACGCAGAAGGGAAGAGGCAAACTATATCTGGTCATAAGAGTCTTATATTTAAAGCTCAGATGTATAAACTTTCTTATCCAACCTCTCTATAGTTCTGCTTTGTCAGAAGGCAAAAACTTATTACAAGGTAAATGTTTTGATGGTTTGTCAGAGACAACAGACACCACAGAGGAGGTCAGCAGAGGAACACTTATAAAGAAACTTGCAATCATCAGGCACCTTATAAAACCTAGCATTTTTTTTTTTTTGGAGCAGAGAGCATGGAATTAGAAGCCTGAGAAGATGTAGAAAAGGCATCCAACAAAGCAGCAGAGACAGGAGGGAAAGCAAAAGGCCTAGGAGATTCCATTTGGAAGAGGTCATAGTACCTTCTGAAAAGACACCCAAGCACAATTCCGCTTACAAATTGCCATCTTTTTGGAAATTGTATCACCAAAGTAAATCTTAAAAGGAGAGTCAGGACTAATAGACTACAGTTCTGAGGAAGTAGAGTCTAAGGGAGAAGGAGTCTAGAAAGAATAAGTCAGACAGTCCTCATTCGAATCTACACCCTCATCTGAGGAATTTTGCTCACTATACCTCGAGAAGAGTAGAAGCCCAAGGTGAAGCAGGAACAGAGATGCCTTGAGGGGGTTACAAAGCAATAAGAACATTAAACAGACCCTGGGTAAAGCTTTCCCATTCACTTTGAGAGTCTTTAGAGGCAGAAGAAATATGCTTGGTTTTCTACTTTTTTTTTTTTTTTTTTTAAGGGGATGTCAGGCTTTTAGATCTTGGAGGTTCAGACTCCTGAAGACACTCAATAAGAGTAGCCGGGATTTCTTCCCTCACTGGAAATCAGTTACAGTTCCACCTGTATGTCCGAAATGGACATCTGCAAGGCCTCTATGGACATGCAAGAAGCCAGATCCATGTCGGCCTCTGAAGTGGTCGCAGCAGAGGAATCTGACAAAGAGACTGGATGGTCCTCCAGCTTTCATTAGCCTCAAGAGAGATATCTAATGGAGGTGGCAAAGCAGAAGAATTAAACCCAACTTTTTTTAGCCCACTTCTTCAAAAAGACAGCTGTCTCTCAGGCCAGGAAGGTCCTTCCATAGAATCTTTCACAAGAAGTTTAAGACACTGAGTCTCTAAATAAATAGCTAGGGAAGAAAACCAACTGTGCATTGTCTTGGGTACAAAGGCCTGACACATTACAAGAAGTGTGGTCGGGTGAAGCACCTATGCAAAATAAACACTGCTCCTGGCGGTCTTGATGGGAAATCTGTCTCTCTCACAGGCATTTCCCCTTTCTGGATGACAAGAAACCAATAACCCAACAAGTCAACTAAAACAAGAATAAAAAGCAAAAACCCCAATGGGGCACTTATCTGAAATGGCTAGGTAACCAGAATGGGAACAAGCATTCAGACAGATGATTGAAGAAGACATTCGGACTGGTGGCAAAGAAGTTCTGAGGATGGTATGTCCGTATGTCATTTTTAAGTCCTACACCATGTGCAGGGGAGCATACATATGACGTACGGCATACCCTTAACAACCAAAATGCTTTGATATACTGGTTGGATGCCAGACTGTCCTTGGCAGGGAATCCCTATTGTAAAGAACACTGCAACAGTGATATGGAAGGACATCAAAGACTAGAAACCAGTTTAGTCAAGGGATAAATACTTTTACTGCAACAGACATTCTAGTAAAAAAAAAAAAAAGGGGTGTGGGGGTGTTACGATAGGGATTTAAAGATAGTTATGTAACCTGTGTTTATTACATGTTCGATGATTACAGCAATATGACAACCCTGGAACAGATAACAATTGGAGAGTACAGACCACCAAAGTGAAGTGGTGATGCTAGAGGAATTCATTCATTTCATATGATAAACACAGGAAGGAGAAACAATAGCTGGAGACTTAAATTTACTAGAAACACACTGGAGTAATACTGATTTAACATTAATAAGGAAATTTAAAGCATATGTTCACTAACAACAGTTGCTGTAGACTGTAAACAAACCTACTGGGACAAAACATATGGAATACCATGTTCCTAAAGAAATGACTGCTACCTCACGTCAAGTTTTACCATAGTTGATGTGCACTGAACAAGAAGTTATGTACTCACCATAACGTTCGATGTATGTAGTCCATCTCGCCTCACATTCTTACTCACGGGTTCAGAGCCGAATATCAGCTCCGACTCGGCCAATTTTTTTTACTAGCTCGAAGTCTCTCATTGGCTGCTCCGAACCCGTGAGTAAGAATGTAGGCGAGATTGGACTACATAACATCTAAGGGTTATAAAGCTTAAACTACTACTACTAGATAATTCTGACCAAACTAAACACTAAACCAGTACTGAGGTGATTAATAACAGATTAAATGGAAGTAGAGCTGTCACTCTGTAGAATTGGCATAAGTAAACCAGAAAGAGTGCAGGAGAAATGCAACAAGGGCATCTGTAGAAGTTATTATGACATATTAAAATATCTGAACTTGTACAATTGTCTTGTGGATATTTAAGAGGTGACTTTATTCATGTATTTAAGGCATTTACAGACAATTACCTCTAGGAATGTTTGGGGTTATCAAAAAGTAGTACAGTATCATAAGAAAGCCTGTATAGGTACGACAAGCGTAACAATAGGTTATCTGACAATGTAGCGGATGCAAAGAATAGATTGCCAAATTACATTAATGTAAGCACAAGCACTAGTTTAAATAGTTTTACAAAGAACTTGGACACTTATTAAGGGAATGGCTGTTTTGTTACATTGACAAACTAGAAGGGCAATATTGACCAAGCCTGAAATATTTTTACGTATGTATACATTCCAGTGACACCAATGTCATCTCAACCACAGTCACCAGAACTGGCCAGACTGAAATGACACAGAGATTCAAGACCTTCTCAACCAGAAAAGATGGGCTTATATAACAAGGTACCTCATGCCAGCAAAAGAAAGTCATATCTGCAGCTCAAAACAGAAGGTCAGACAAAAGATGAGAAACCTAAAGATATTACTGACAACCTGATATAATGGATTTCATCCAGACTACAAATCATTTATGGTCCAAGATCACTTAATACATTTTATTAGCAGCACTGTGTTATTCTGGCATACAGCGGTTAGAAATTAAGTTGCTCACTCATGTAAGAATTAAACTGCTGTGTACTGAATACCACAGAGAGCTGTATATTTTATAAAATATGTTGTATGACCCTGCATTTGCTATATATATTAGTTTGGTGGGTATTGGAGGCATTCACCCTACATGTTGGATGCAGAGGGACTTGTCTTCCTGAAAAAAATGCATATCTTTAGATGCTCTGTTTACTTAATCTAATAAATGGGGTACAGCATTGATCCAGACGTATTTCATTCTTAAGTCATTCACGTATCAATAACAGAAGACAAGCAAGTTAACAATAAGGATTGATTAATACAAACAAAATGCTGTGTGACAATAGAAACAAAACATCAATAATAAATAATAGTAACAACAAAGTATACAATATAAGAAACAACAGGGGGGCATGATTAGGGTAATGAAGGAAGATAAAAAGGGTGACAAAGTGAAGGAAAAGAGCACGAAAAGTTAAAAGATAGCAAATGAAAAGACGGGGCACACAGAAGTAAATTATATACAACATATGCAATATGAAGAGATGTCAACAGATTAGTGCACAGAATTAATGTGAGCGAGTGAAAGGTGCATGCCTGGCAGTGTGTGGGATTAGGTGATGCGTCCAGAGGGACAGCATTTGCAATTTGACTAGGACATAAGATGATCTTTAAGATAAGCATGGAATAAGACACAAGAAGTGAGGACTTTAAAGATTTGGAGGGAGAGCCATGCTAGAGTTATGACGGACAGGTATGGCTAATGTGAGGACATCTGGTTCATGGACGATGAAGAAGTAGGCAAGAAGGGTTTAGACTTCTTAGATCATAAATGGGAGGCTGCCTGATGAGGTTGGAGACAAGGGAGGGGCAGAAGTTTTCTTCAAAGAGCTTGTACAGTTGGGATCCAAGTAGAAGGCTGGCATACTGTTGGACAGGAGCCAACTGGTTTTAATTACGAGTGATAAAATTATGTTCATTTCTAGGAAACAGAGTAATGAAATGGCAGACAGAGGTGCTTATAGTCTGGATGGTGGAAGAGGTTTTCTTGACTGCAACCAGTTACTGGTTGGTCTTGAGAGAAAGGGGATGTTTTCAAAGGATCAAAATAGGACAGGAATTTTTTTTCTTACATGTATCTTCCAGGTGAAGTTAAAAGTTCAGCAAGCTACTCTTACTTTCTATGTAATGGGCAGCTTTGACTTTTATTAGAAACTTATTACAGTGTCGTGAACCTCTTTCTCTTTTGATCAGTTTGAGGAAAAAAATACCATGCACATATAAAATGGTAATGGCATATATCAAAAGAAAGTAGTAAAAACAAAGAAGAAAGCAATTAAGTACATGAGTAAGTATAATTCTTAAGGAAAAAGTAAATCCACCATTTATATATATATATATATATATATATATATATATATATATATATATAAAGAGAGAGAGATGCATATAACTATAGACATATACAGAGATATACATACAGATATATAGATATAGGTTTACTATGACAATGTTGAAGTGGATTCGGTCGAATCCATGCTAATGAAGTCCAGAGGCCGAAGGGTGACTATGTCAAACCCGACATTGTTGAAGTACAAATCTTGCCCCTATCTCGACCCATGTTAAAGCCTGTGCAGAGGTCAAATTCGAGATGTACTTTGAAAATGTCAGAATTCGACATTGTCACTTTCGCAGACATGGGTCGATCATTTGACAGAGTCCACTTCAACATTGTCATAGTAAACGTATATATAAACATTTTTATGAATGCATATGTAATGCAGAAGTCTATATAAAAATTCCAGCCTTTTTGCATTGGAATATGAGACGGCACCTTGGCTTCCAGAACTCAAATAACCATCTTTTTATAGCAATAACAGCTGGAGTTACTTTTTCAAGATTATGTCATAATCTGAATGCATATTTACCAAACAGTATTCTACTGTAGGGGTAGCATTTGTTTGTTTCTTCAAAATTCAGTTTGCTTTTAACACTATTTCTTGAAATAGTGATGGGTGGAAAATTCTCAGAATGTGGAAAGGGCTGCCACTCCTGGATTGCACAGCCACAGAAGACACTGTTCAATTCAAATAGGGGCACAAACCCATGATCCACTGGGATCAAAGAATGCCTACCTGACCTGATTGATGGGTGATGGTTCATTTTGAAGTTGTCTTAAATAAAGAAAATAAAGCTCTAACTATTTTAATTCAAAGAAAGCTCTAACTATTTTAATTCAAGTTCTATATTCTTTTGTGGATGTATACAATTAAATGTATACAATTCATGTTCCACTGGGAACTTTATGTTCCTCCATCTTCTTATGGCAGTTAGAATGCAGAACTAAAGCTCTGAACGGTTAATGAGCTGCTTCCTGTGCCCAGAGTTTGATTCTTTCCACCTCCATTTCCTACTGTGTGACTGAGCTTTTGGCTACTATGTAGGAGGATAAACTGTGTCCTGTGCTTTTTTTTAGGTTTATGGATTTCAAGAAGCTGTTTCTCAGATGAGTGAAGTAGACAGTTTGAAAGGTACTTTGAGAATTTTACTGATAGAGGGCCAGTGAAAAGGATTATACTGCGCTCACTCATGAACTTGCTTGCTCAACACACTCATTCTCTCACTCAACCGCTCAATGTTAGCCCCGACTTGAAGGGAAAAAAATCTCGTAAGAGAAGTGCATTATTGTTGGTGAACACTCTCAGATTACAATAGCAGTAATTCCCCATGAAAAGTAGTGATCAACGTTATTTTTTTTTGTTTTTTTTCCCTTCCGGATAGTGAAGCTAGAAGAATTTCACCCTGACCACCTGTAGAGTAGCCAAGTCAAATGCGACTTTCACTGATACACAGATCTAAAAACAGTATTGTGAATAAAGCAGGATCTGCAAATGGCTTTCTTCAACCTAATAAAATGTTACAGAATCCATCATTTGTGAAATTTTATGAAAAAGTTAAATCCAGAAACCTTACAAATTCACTAATGTTCAGGAGTGGCTGATAGTATTCTCTGCAATAGCTTAATGACAAAAACATTCCTCATCTGAAACCAGACCAAGTTATGAGCATAATAAAGTCAGTTGTGGACATTAGCATCAAGTATGTCTGTGAGAATAGAGTAAGGCAGTAATTGCAACAGATTTCAGCTATATGAATCTTATTTACAATTGGGTCTTCTCTGTTTATTACCAAGGGACATACATGTTGGGTACAAGAAAAATGCAGGAAGTGGTGGCCTTTTAGCTGATCTTTGAAAGTGGACAGGTTGGTAACTGTCTGGAGTTTAGACAGATTGTCAGATATATATACAAAAGTTGAGTCATCTACATACTGAACAAAGAATGCATGAACATAGGCTTTGGGGAGGTAACTGATGAAGACATTAAATGGGAGGGCTCCTAAGACAGATCCTTGAAATAGCCAAACAGCAACTGGAAGAAAGGAAGAAACAGCATATTGCCAATTTACAGCTCAATTTCTATTGGTTTTGTAGTTGTTAAACAAGTGGAAGTTGGAGTGTGAGAGACCTGTACACTATATTTTTTGGAGCAGTTTGTCATGCGAGACATTATCAAAAGCTTTGACACATGCAAGATTAATCTTCTTCTTTCGGCTTTTCCCGGTTAGGGGTTGCCACAGCATATCACCTGCCCGGTCATGATTGGCAGTGGAGTTTTACAGTGTCGAGTTGCCAGCCCGGCGCCCAGCCTTCCATAGAAGGTACACACACGCACTCACGCCTAGGCCAATTTAGAGAGTCCAATCCACCTACAGCATGTCTTTGGGATATTGGAGGAAACTGGAGCACCCGGAGGAAACCCACGCAGCCACAGGGAGGACATGCAGACTCCGCATAGAAGGCACCCCAGCTGAGGATCGAACTGGAGAACCTCTTGCTGTGAGGCGGCAATGCAAACCGCCGCACCACCGTGGCCTAATGGTGAAACCATTTTGCCATTGTTTCAATTAAGGTTGACGGTACTGACAAAGTCCAAAAGTGCAGATGATGTGCAATGGTTTGGGTTAAATCCATGCCTTGTATGAGAGAGGATATGGTTATCTGCAAGACAGTGGAGCAGTTCAGTGAAAACACAGATTAGCCAATCATCTTCTTTGTCAGCAAAATTAGAACATTTTACTTTGTCCCAGGGCATCATTTCATGATTCCACAGTTACAATCACAAACATACCTTATCAGATGTCTGCTAGAGCATCACTCTTGCATTTGGATCAGCACACTTTTCATTTTTTGAATGACTTCAACTTAGTAGGGGACATTCTACTGTTAAACTCAAACCATTCCTTCAGTAACCTACACCACAAATGACATTCTAAATTTACAGCACTGTGAAAATGGTTATCTTGTAGGTCCATAGGTACTTGGCTATTAATCGGTGAGGATATTAAGAAGCCTAGCCTTACATCTCTAAGGCTGGCACTTGCATTTTGCAAAATAACCCAGAGAAGGACAAAACAAGGACATGTTGGGCCATTTACTTATTGCCCTTATTTATGAGGACAAGGGATGCTAAGCTGGGAGTGAATTTGCCACCCTAATTATGTTTGAATAGGCTAAGGCAAGTACTTTGGTTTATGTGGACTGGAAGCCGGTTCTATAGAAGTGGTATTCTCTGTGATATATATCTATCCCTTCAACATGGTCTATTTATATTGCAAAAGAGAAAGAGATCCCTTGAGCAGATATTCATGTTAAAATTATACTTGTGAATGTGTAACAGGTCATAAAGGATAGGGTCTGCTGATGCTTTGTACACAAGTCAAGAGATCGACTCTTGGCAAACGACATATTACCAAGAAGAGGGATAAGGCTTTGAGACAGTATGGATAGCTTTTATGGTTAGGCACTTGACTTTTTTCAGTGAGAAAGTATTGCAGTCTTTCCAGCTAAGACAAGTGTTTGGACAGGTATATACGGAAATGGTCATTATGCTCAATGATCGGCATAGTGGGAGACGAGTACAGTGAAATGGATTATATCCCTGGACCTGGACACCATACCCTTTGATACAAGCTGTGTGATGGAAAGGAGTTTCCTCAAAACAGTGGATAAATGGTGATCAGATAAGTCAGTTCCTTGTCTACACAGGTTCCTCCGATATCCAGATTACAGGATCAACTTTCATGGAGGTGTTATCAATGTGACAGTTACAAGAGAAGTCATGCTTGCAGAAGGTTGCAGTTATATACTTCTTGGTAATTAATATAATCTATGGATTTGACACCAACTATTTGTTTGGTAAAGGCCCTTTTGGAAGATCTTGTGTCCACTAGGAAGTTTAGGATGGCATCAAGTTTGCAGGTCAGGTCCAACCATGAACTTTTAACATTTGTTTTGCGCTCCTTTAAGTAAATGCCAAATAGGAGTAGCCTAAGGACTGAACTCAGTGTACACCACTACTGACAGTCTTTTGGAGGTAGTACAGCCTCCCACCACAATTTCCTGGGTTAAATTTTCGAGCCAGTTTGCTATCCAAGGAGTTACATAGGCACGGACATTTAGCTGGGAGTGTTTCACTACAAAGTGTGAGAAGGTGGCAAATAGCTTTCTGAGTTCTGGACAAGTATTGTGTACACATATGTCCTTACCCTTTACTTCAATAACCTTCAAAGATGTCAAACAGGTCAGGTAGGCAGGATCTGCCTTTGATGAATCCAAATTGGCTTTAGACGACAGTTTACAGGTTACTCATGTCCTTATTTCATAATTCCATAAATTATCTTTTCCACAGCTTTACAGAAGAAGCTGGTCAGACTTGTGGTCCAGAATTATCTGTGTCTTTGTGCAAAGAATGTCGGTTGTTGTCCTCCATTTATCTGGCATGAAGCCTGTTAGTAGTTTACAATTAACAACCTCTGTAGGAGGTTTGACAAGTCCTGTTTTAGGGTGGCTGGTGTTTTTGGCCTTGAATAGTGCTTTGAGGACTTGTTCTTTACAGATTTAAAGGAGGGGGTGCCGATACAAGTATACTGTCTGGAAATGGCGAGGTTAAAATTTGAGCTAAATTTGTCTGCTAGTAGACTGGCTATGTCCTCTGGGTCCAGCTATATATCATTTACTATTAGCTCTGCAAAGTGCTGGGTATTGTTTCTGTGGTTTCTAACATAATTTAACAAGGCTTTCTGGAGATCCTTCACTTGGAAAGCTATTTTTTACCTCATATCAAACTTTGCTTGATTTTATCAGGGTCCAGAGGTTCCCTGTCAAGTTTAGCAAGAATGTTTCTGGCATCTTGAGATTTAAAACATACTTTTTCATCCAGTTTTTTTTTCTTTTATTGAACCTATTTACATTTGTGTTCCACCACAGGGTGTTATTTTTTAAATTTGGCATTGTACTCAGTTCAGAGGAGGACAGGTGCATCTATGCATATATTTACATATGAAAATAATTTGGCAGTAATGCATTCTGCATAAACACTATTTTGATTAAGTTGAAAGGGAATTTTGAATTTAACCAGGTAATCACCGAGTTTTAGTAGATTAACCTTAGCATAATCTCTCCACTTGGATCAAATGCTTTAATTTTAGAACTACACAGAAGTATTCACCAAGATGCTACTACAACTTAACTTACACAAATTCTCAAACCAACTTCCTCTGCAGTAAAGAAAGCACCCATTTCTGCCTGAAGTAAAGAAAGCTCTAGCATTAAACATCCATTTACCAAAGATGGAATACATATTTCTAGTAATTGCTCTGCATTCCGTCACAAGCAACAGTGAATAAGATATGTAGGATTGTTTTCCCCAGCTGACCCAGAACCTATCACTGCCTGCTACATGTAACACTGATGACTGATGGCTGGTACAGCCACTTGCTTGCTAGCAATCATTAAGTTCTCCATTGAATTCCTGAATAAAATGCAAAACTAGAAATTCCGGTAGTGCAGAAATCCAATAAAAGAGAAGAAATAAACATTGGAGATTTTAGTAAAGAAAATTAAGCAAATTAAATCACAAATCCATATATTCCTTCATTCAGAACTAATGGATTTTACTCAAAAGTTTTGTTCAAAATTACTGGAATTTCACCAGACCAGACTTCTTAACTTCAAATAACTTCTAATAAAGTTCCAATGGCTGTGAAGTAACACAAACAAATCTGCTATGTAAATTCCATGGTTTGTTTCTAGCATTTTCTAAAATTGGTACAGACATGATACATAGATTTAGCAAGCCTGTTCTTGTTATCCCTGCAAAACCTCATTTGTGATCCTAAAATACTGTCTCGAGACTTAACTTTTTTTACTTAACTTTACCCATTTCACATTTCTATTATATGTAGTAATACATCTCTAAGTACAATATGCATCTAGTGTACTGTGTTTTGTATGTGTTGCATTATGAGCTCAGGTCATAGCTGAAAAGAGGGTCTATGAACAGTTCACCTACATAGCCTAGTAAACACCTATGAACCGAACGACCACAGGGGCCTTTTTAAGCCTAGCCATGCATCCCAAATCTCTGACAAGTTCTGATACCCTTGATAAGCATAAGCATTGGCCTGGGAGATGAACCATTTACAGGTTACCTGTTTGCATCAGAGACATAGGTGCCAAACCAGGGATAAATTTCCAGTTTCCCATCCAATTGTCCAAGTTGCACTTGAATTGGATTAGGGAGGAACTCTGGTTCACATGAATGGGGAGCCTATTTCATAGAGAGGGTAGTCTCTGGGATACATACCTATCTCTCCAGCAGGTCCTATTTATACCACAGGCAAGGTTTAAGTCTTTAGAACAGGTAATTCTGGTTCTGTTTGTTTTGTGGATATGCAGGAGGTCCAGAGTGGGATCTGATAATGCCCTGTATGCCAGGCATAGATCTCTCCTCAAAAGCCTGCAGGAGACAATACAGGGATAGGGCCTTGAGGTGGTCTGCACAAGACACATTACTTATGCCCTGTATTCTTTTCGTGAGGAACTTCTGAGGATGTCCCAGTTGTTGGATATACCTGGTTAGGTATATACCAAAAAGGGCATTGTACTCAATGACAGGTCTGATGAATGCTGAATACAGTAGAACAATGACTTCGTTGGACTTAGATGCCATACCTTTGTTTATAAGTTGCACAACATAGAATGATTTCCTCACCACTGTAGACATGTGATGATCAAAGCCTAGATTACTATTTATGTGTGTCCCTAAATCACTGACTACTGGGTCAACTCTAAGGGGTTTGCTGTCAATATGATAGTTACCAGGGATAGATGACTTCCCAAAGGATACCATTATGCATTTCTTGGCATTTAGTTTTAGTTCATGACTCTGACACCAGTTGTTTGTCTGTGTCAGCCCCTCCTGGGAGAACATTTGTGTCAGTGTGAGATTCAATGGCAGCTCCTAATTTTCAATCATCTGCAAATTTAGTCAGCCAGAGACCACTGACATTGGCCTTGACTTCTGAGAAGTAAATGCCAAAAAGGAGCGGTCCAAGGACTGATACCTGAGGGACTCCACTAGTGACTGGCCTCTTTGTAGAGGTGGACTCCCCAATTCTAACTTCCTCAGTCATGTCTGTGAGCCAGCTGGCTATCCATACTGGGTGGCATACGGGTTTGTACCAAACTTCTTGAGTTTGTCAACAATGCCCAAGTGTGGTATTGTGTCAAATGCCTTGGCCAGGTCAAGGCAGGCAGTGTGAACGATTTTGCCCTCATCCATTGCTTTGGTGACCTTCTCAAAAAAGTCCACCAGGTTAAGTAGGCATGATCTGCCCTTTACGAAACCAAACTGGGTTGGCTCCAGTGTCTGGAGCTTTACTATCTTCTCTATTGATCAACTCCATGATGATTCTTTCCATGGCTTTACATACAAGACTAGTGAAACTTATGGGTCTGTAATTGGCCCACCTTTGTGCAGAGGGATGACTGTTGCCTTTCTCCATTCATGAGGCACAAACCCTGTATGGAGGCTACAGTTAAATAATTTCAGAGGCCCTGATAGGTCATTTTTCATGCTACTTAGAAAGCACCCCGGGATACTGCCTGGGCCCAGTGATGCAGTGTTCTTGGTCTTAGAGAGAGAGCATTAAGGGCCTGTTCCCTAGTGATAATAGTGGGAGTTATATTTGATATTTCCTGAGGGAAGGATGACGGAGAGACAGGAGTAAAGTTGGAGCTGAATTCATCAGCCAGGGGGTTTGCTATATCTTCTGGCTCAGTATAGGTGGCTCCATTTACAATGACTTCTGCACACAATTGTGCATTGCCTTTGAGGTTGTGGACATAGTTAAAGAATGCTTTTTGGTTGTTCTTGGCCTGGGAGGCCAAACTTGCATCATGTTTGGCTTTGGTAAACTATTTATCCTCCGAGTTGTTTGTTAAGTTTAATGAGAGTGCTTTTATCCTGCTGGGTGCTACACCTCCTAATAGTTACCACGATTTTCTTCCTCCTGTTATACATCCGATTGATTTTGTGATTCCACCAGGGTGGCTTGTTTTTTGAGTTAGTTCTGTACTTCATCCAAGGGGGTACAGCTGCCTCTATACAGCTATTAACATGCTTGTACAGGGTTTCTGTGAACAGTTCTGTACAGGCAGAAGTATTTTCAGGACTTATCTTGAAATTTTGTCAGGTTCTCACTGAATATTCTCGGTTTACTTGAGGTCCAGGTTTTATTTTTACTTCAAAGGAGACCACTTTGTGGTCTGACCTTACCAGGGAAGGCATTACAGTAGGGGGTGTTGCAGCACTCTACCATATTAGTGAGGACCAGATCCAGTATGGTTGCACCCCTGGTTGGTGTACTGACTAACTGGTCCAGGGAGTTTGTGTTTTCAAAATCCAGGAATCTCTGCGCATGTACGTTTGACGTCATATAGGATTCCCAGTAAATAGTAGGGTACTTAAAGTCACCCATGAATATGGTATTAGGTTGGATGGTTAGGGCTTCTAAAGTTTAAATACATGGTATGGGTTTCCTGGGTCATACACGGAGACCTATAGCTTGCAAGGAAGTGGTATTGGCTTTTACCTACGGTGATTTGAACATGGAACAGCTCAAGTGCATTGTCCTGTTTGACCAGCCTTGAAGTATATTTATTTTTGATGTAAACAGAGAGACCTCCACCTTTAGTCCCTGCCTGTGAAGCAGCTGGTCTAAACGTGTGGAAGGCATTATAACCTTGCACTGTTGGTGTACTCTCCGCATCTTTAAATCACATCTCAGAGACCGCACAGACATCAGCATTCTCTAGGGTAGAGAGAGCTTCCAGAGAGTGGAGTTTTTTTGTTTTGGCTCCTAGCATTGAGCAGTAATACCTTTAGATTTTCTTGGCTTTGATTTGCTATGTCAGAAGTAGGTTCAGTTTGGCATTGCCTAAAAAAGGCACTACGGGGGAAGAAAATGTTTTAGCTAATATTTGAAAGCCTAGAGATGAGAGGTGCAGACCATCCCTGGCAAAGCAACGTGGTCTGTTGACCATCTCCTTCTATGCTGACAAATACTGCACCCCCTTAAAATGACACCAGAAACTAAGCCACTTGTTAAAGCCTATCATCTTTCGTTCATATTGTGGCATCATCCTTGGAGAAGGTAAAATGCTGCTCAATGCTAGGCTCATACCAGCCTCAGACACATTCTGAAAGCTCTATGATGTCTCTCTTCACATAGTCTAGAGAGGTATGTCTCAGGTCATTTACTCCCATATGGACTATAACTTGAGTCATACTGGTAATTGTGACCCAGTGACCTGAGTGCATGTGTAATGTGGCGGATCATAGCCCCCTGATAAGTAACTGACCGTAACTTTCTCTTAACTCAGCATGGTGAGAGGGACATCAGTGTGTCTCACAATGGAGTCTCCAATGACTAGAATGTTGGATTGTGTGGTGACTTGCCTTATGGGCTTAGAGGTAGAGGCTCCATGAGATGTAGCTCTATGTGTTGATGTGGGTGTTTTGAAAGAGTGCATTTGGGGCTGCTGAGGGTATTTTTTACTTTGTCTAGGAGGTCTTTGTGGTTTAGGAAGGTTACATGTAAGCACCTCAGTATATGCGGGTCTATATGTCTGCTTTGAATTGTGCATGATGGGTGCAGCATGTGTACTACTGACAACCTTATTGACATTAGGAGTACTTTTATGTGAGAGCTTTACCTACAGTGACGTTGTGTAAATACATCTACCTTATCAATTTGTTTGAGAATTAACTGGTTTTTAGTAAACATGAGGCAACTTCTACATTGCCTCAGGATGCCCATATCCATCAAGTCAGTAATGGAGACAGTAGGAAAGTTCATATACATGGCAGACACTTTTTTATTGATTAGACTGTTGGGAGTGAGAATATCAATCACTGTCAGAGGTATCCGGTTTGCAACTATGTGGACAGTGCTTGTCACTGCAAACTAGTTGTCCTGTGTGCAATTAGTTATTGGAGAAATTTCAATTGTGCTTTTACAGGAAAACTGCCACTCGTCTGAGACTGTACAGAGCACTGCTAAATACTTGAGGAGAAACTGATTTGTAGACCCTGAAAATTTAAGTATGAAGTATTTAGGCAAGTATTCTGAAGTAAGAAATAAAGCAAGCAGTACTTACTGAAAACAAAGAATTAGCTTGTCAAGAATGATGAAAAAAGAGGGGAGTTGCATAAATGGCTACTACCTGGGCTACTACTAATGCTGGTCTAACCACAGCTTCACTCTGTTGGGATGCAATACTCCTTTGCTTCTTCTCTCAGCAGAAGCATAATGTTAGCACCAAGCCCAAGAAGAGAAGCAGGCCACGGCCTGTTTGGTGATCCACAGTCTTGTCCCAGATGATGTTGAAGGTTTATAGCCTTTTTCTGATAGATGTCTCAAATAGCAAACAGACTAATCAAGTAATTTAAGCACAGACACTCGCTCTCCAACAACAAAGAGTCCGGAATCCATGCACTCTGCTCCTACTCCCACCAGTATCAGAATATAAGCAAAGATTCCAAGCTGTCACCTACAAAGCAGTTTTTAAGCTTTCTGGTGATCAGCAGTCTCCAGGAAATAATGTCACTTTACTCCTTGTCTCACCAGGAGAAAACAGAAGCACTAATCCCAAAATGACTACTGAGAGGCAAAATGTGGGCTCTCCAATAACTGGTGGTCTTGCAATAGGTGCTTAAAAGGTACGATGACACATAAATGCACCATAAATTAAATTGAACTACTACAGCAAAAGCAAATTGTTAATATAACTATTTATATCAAAACATATTAGCAATGGTATTATGCAGGAATCAAATATCTACTGTAACTGTTGAATGGTTAAGTTTCAGTAAGAAAATAAAACAACAAAATACAAAAGTCAACAGCTTTTTATGACAAGATAGTCTATATTACATTTACTAGAACAAGGATGCCATTTAGGAGAAAAACTATGCTAGGCAACAATTTCAAGCAACAAATATCAAAGACAGACCTAGAGGTTTTCAGAATCAATTCTGCATCTATGGAGTAGTCAGTGATTGTCAAATATCACACACAGAATACTTTTCAGACTCCTAAAACAAGTCCACTACTGCTCAGGACTTTATGTCCCACAAAATGGAGGTACAAAGCCCTGTTTTATTCAAATATTTCTCAAATGCCATGGGGTGGGGTCATACATGCATTATCCTGTTGCACTGCATCCTAATCATTTACTCTTGCCAAAAAGGTCCCACTCCCTTATCCTGTTCCACTCATACACATGGCAACATTATTGTATACAGTGGGTCCCATAATATAAACCATGGGACTCCAAGGTCATGCAAACAACTGCTGTAACTGCCCAGTGGTATACAAACCCTAGTTGTAATTGCTATGGTTGCAGTGATCCCCTCCAGTTCTATTATAATGCTCAATATGCAGCATTAAGTAATGCGATAGCTATGTCACAATGTAGGCACCTTCTATCTCTTTGTACAATACAGGTAAACCTGCTACTACAAACTAACTTTTCACCCCTCCCCTGGTGATGCCCAGCACCAGCTTCCCCTCATTAGCATAGTATGGTAATGAACACTGTAGTGCCTGCATAGTGACTAAGATTCATGAATCACAGTAATTTATGCCAGTAGAGAATGAGCACTATTGTACAAGGGAGTGGAGAACTGTTCATCATCATGACACTGGGTATTAGCACTATTGTGCAAGCAAGGCAGCTGAACACTGTTCATTATCATGACACTGGGGTATTAGCACTATTGTGCAAGTAAGGCAGCCAAATGCTGTTCATTATCATGACACTGGGGTATTAGCACTACTGTGTAAGTAAGTAAGGCAGCCAAATGCTGTTCATTATCATAACACTGGGGTATTAGCACTACTGTGCAAGTAAGGCAGCCAAAATGCTGTTCATTATCATGACACTGGGGTATTAGCGGTACTGTGTAAAGAAGGTAGAGTACTGTGCCTTATAAGTAGCTTCTACAGCCACTTAGTAAGACAGGTTATACAGTGAGTAGCTGCCTTGTACAACAGCTTTGTGCATTGCTATTAGTCTTTACAAAGTTACCGCCAGTTCCAAGCACAGCAGTGCATTATCATATCAGGCAATCCTGTGTGCCATTCAAGAAAACTAGGACAGTCACTCTGTATTCCCAGGGAGAACCTTTGAATCATGATAGTGCAGGCAGGCATTTCAGAGACAGTGTATAAAATGCACTTCAACATTTATGCATGATCTTTGTGAATACCAGGGCCCATTTTACTTTTTTTAGCACCTGATCATTTTTTTCCTCGTATTGTCTTCTTTCCCTAACAACTCCTGCTTCATACCCTTTGATGCAAGTGTAAAGGATCATCTAGCTGGATAACGTTTAAGCACTATTGGCCAGTTCTGGCAAATGACTACACTACACCACATACTGAAAGAAATTAAACGATTTATTGCTGGTTCTTTAGTCTTTGATAGTGGAGAACGTTACTATGTTTTTGAAATTGCTGTGCATACAGACACACTTAAGCGGATAAAATAAATTTACTGTGAATGGCATGGCACTATGGTATAACAAGCAGATGTCGGATATGTCTAAACAATAAGTCCTTCAGCATAAAAAGAAAACTAGCCATTAATTACACAATGTATAAAGTAAACTAGTAACTACAGAACAAAGAATATATGTTAAATACCAGTACAAAATGTCCAAAGACATTTGTAGCAAAAACCTCTTGTAGTCCATCCTGTGTGAGCTTGTCCTCTTGTGTCAGAAGTCCTTCTCCAGTTGCAAACATCCTAACCACTTTTCTATGACAGAACAAAAAAAGAAACTATGAGTATTTGTTTTTGTGTACACTCTTCATGTTCTGTAATTGTACAGTTGAAAATGCAGTACAGATATTGTTTTACGTTATCAGAAATCTTATACTTCTCAGAAAACTATGTATATTAGCTTTATGGCCAAAACTACTACTGTAGGTACGAGATCAATCTTTAATACATTCTTAGGGACTGAGAACCACCTAGGTCAAAAATGAATGGCTCTGGCAATTACCGGTGAGAAAATATTTTGTAAAATGGTACTGTTTTCCAGCAAAGGTAACACAGTATTATTAAATCAGACTTCTGCAGTAATACGTTTACACAGGAAAAAGTGCTACTGTGACTTACTATAAAGGCACACACAGGATCACAGGAGAGTACTAGTCTAGCAACCCTAAAGGACCTTTTTAAGCCTAGCCATGCTCCCAGAAATATTAGTAATGTATAAGGGGGTATACAGAACTCTAGTATACATGAACAAAAAAGCCAGCACCTTGGAAGCATGAAGCATAAAGATTTATTAGAACCAGACTGGTTTCAGCATAAAGCTTTCATCAGTGGTACATCTCAAATGGCAGTGATAACCCTGCAATAAATACTTAATTTAATTAGGTATCCATGACATAATTTCCTGTCCAGGACAAAACAAAATTGTTCTGATACCAAATCCTAGGCAGAAAAAAACAATGTGGAACCACATAAAAATCTATGTAGAATAAAACTTTTATTCCACTTAGTACTTGTCATTAATATTTTAATATGCTATTTATAATTCTCTGTTTAAGAACTGTTATACTCTTATGTACAGAGTCCTACCTAATGGTATCCAACTCATGATAGGACGGGAAAGTGTTACAATTTATCATTTAATCCAGGTGGGAAGAGGCCACCAAATTTTACAATCCAGTTCCTTTCCTTCATGTTTAATATATTATGCCACCCTGTTTTGAAGGATCCATTGCCTGATATTTTGTCAAATACTGTAAAAGTGAATTTCGCTGTATGGTGAATCAGTGAATGTCTATAAAGAGCATTGGTGGCTCTGGCATTCCTAATATCCCCTAAATGTTCTGACATTCGAAATCTAAATTGTCTAGAAGTTTGGCCCACATAGAAAGCTTGACAAGTGAAAGTGGCCAAATATATGACCCAATCTGTTCCACAGCTGGCGAAGCAGTTAATATTGTACAATTGTCCACTATTTTTACTGATAAAGGTTTTAGTCTTGAAAACATGTTTGCAAAAGGTGCAATGTCCGCAAAGGTAAGAGCCAACCAATTTCCCCCCGGTTAGTGTTGTTTGGTGATAAGTTGCATCATAATGCATGATTTTTTTGTAGTGAGAAAAATGGGAACCCAAAGTTTTTCCCCGCCTGTAAGAAAATAGGCATTTGTCCCCCAAAATGTCATCCAATTGTACATTGGTCTTCAAAATGTTACAATGTTTGTCAATGACATCGACAAGATGTGCTGTATTTCTGCCAAATGTGGTGACCAATCTCAAGGTGTCCTTGTTATCCTTCCTAGTTTGATGTTTATATTCTAATAAGGTATCTCTGGATTGGTTTTTAGCCCATTGCATGGCCAAGTTGACATTCTGTTTGCCATATCCCCTAGCTAAAAATCTGTTAGCTAAATCATGATGGGATTGTGCAAGATCCTGCTGTGAAGAGCAAATTCTCTTCAGACGCAAAAACTGGGATTTTGGAATGTTATTAATGGTATGCTTGGGGTGGAGACTGGTGGCATGTAACAGGCTGTTGTATTGTGGATATTTTCGATAAACAGTAGTACGTAACGTATTGTCTGCTTGACGCTGTAGATGAACATCCAGAAAATGAATCTCATTTATGTGATGACTAATTGTGAATTCAGCACCCCATTTATTTCCATTGAGATATTCAATGAATTCCTCCAGATATTCACTGCTACCTTTCCATACAAGCCAACAGTCATCCAAAAATCATCTCCATATGTCTATCTCTGGCAGATACAAATTATGCAGGTCATTGTATATGATGTGCTCCTCCATATATCCCATATATAAATCAGCATATATTGGGGCAAAAGATGCCCCCATTGCAGTACCTTGAATTTGCCAGTAGCACTCATGTTGGAACTAGAAGACATTTTTAGTAAGGACATGCTCGGCCATACAAATAAGCAATGTGTTGAAACCTGGGCTATAGATGTTAGTCTTGTTTAACCAAAATTCTAATGCTGTTAATCGAGCCCAATGTGGAATGCTGGTGCAGAGTGATTTAACATCCAGGGTACACATCAACCAATGCGGTTCCAATTGAGACTCGGATACAATTTGTAAAAATTCTGTCGTGTCCTTTAATCTGGCTCTGATATATGGCAAAAGTGGTTTCAAATATTCAGTCAAAAATGCAGACAAAGGCTCCATGAGGGAGCCTATGCCCGAAACAATAGGCCTGCCTGGTGGCGTATTCAGAGATTTATGAATTTTGGGCAGCAAGTACAAATACTGTTAACCTGGATCATTGACCATTAGTTGTTTGGTTTTAACACTGATAATTCCCTCCTCAACAGCTTCCTGCAAAACACTGCCAATTTCTTTTTTAAAGTTTGGAATTGGGTCTGTGGGCATGTTCATATAATGCTATACAGAACTCTGCCACGAGTGGTCAAGCATTTACAAGTGACCTTTTTCTAACATAGACATAGGTGCCAGACCAGGGGTAAATTAGCGATTCACTATCCACTGGATTTAACTTTCACTTGGGTGGAGGGGTTGGCTCAAAGATACAAAGTTTGAGTCTGACGTCTAGTTATTGGCTAGGCTTGCAATAGTCTGTACACAGATAGGTTCATAGGCAAATACTAGGCTAAGTGCATGGAAGAACACTGCTCACATGAATGGAAAGCCTGTTCCACAGAAGAGATGGCCTTTGAAAAACTTGCCCTTCTCTCTCTCGCTCTCTTTCCAGCATGTCCTGTTTACGTCTAGGTTTGGGTCCTTGGATCCAGTGTTTCTGGTGCTATTTGTTTTGTGGATGTGCAACATGACCATTAAGACTGGATCAGCGGATGATTTTAGGAAAGGCAGAAGTCGCCTCTCAGCAGCCTGTAGGAGACTGAGTTTAAGGAGCTTTAAAGCAGTCCACATACGACTTGTTTTCTATACCAACTGGGAATGAGTCACATTTTCAGCAGAGGCCTGGAAAGAAAAGCTCCACAAAGGTTAGCACAATACCTGAAATACACAAGTTAAAAAGTACATTATAAAATAAGTAGCAGCTGTTGTATGCTAAGACAGAAAAATAAGCATAGAAAATTATGCAATATAAAACAACTTGTGAAAAAGATGCAATGCAGTTGTAGGACACATCAAACAGTTATTTGGTTGCAGTCATACAGTAATTAAGAAAATAAAACACAAGTTGAACCTTGAATATAGAAAATAACTGTTGTCAGTTAGCACAGTGCTTTCAACATATGTACCCGTTTACTATACGAATATGTACCATTGTGGAAGGCTAACCAGGGTCTGAACAATTACATAACAGAGATCTGTTTAAATGTGACCCAAGGTTTTTTTTTTTAGTAATTGTGGTTTTCTATGGTCCTAATCTCAAGGGGGATAGAATTCCATGTTTTTGCAACATAAGTAGAATAGAAGGATTCTCTAGTGGTAAATTTTTGCTTTTGGTAATGTTGACCAATGCTTTGTTGGTGGATCTTAGTTGGCATTGGTTAGAATACATGTTAAGAAGGCTCTGTAGTGCAGAAAGTTCGTTGGGCTTATATACGAATTGGTGGGCCATTGTAAGTTGGTTATATGCGAATAGGTTAGGTAATTCTAGCCAAGATGATTGCTCGATTGTTAGGCAGTGATGTGTACTGGAGGATGAGTCCGTCACAAATTTAGCTATTTTGTAGTAGAAGCTGTTAATGGGGGAGGCATAGAACAGTGTGTTGATTAGGTGGGTTCTAGTGATGGTAGATTTACTATTGTTGGTGAGGTACTTTTTGCATCTGTATAGGGTTCCAAGCTTTTTGTGCACTTTTATATTGACTGTACAACAAGCATATCAAATTTCATGTCGTGATCTTATGGTAATTCCTAGCAGTTTGGTGTGTTGGACAGGTGTGATAGGGGTGTTGTTAGCGGAGTATATTGTGAATGGGGTTATGGGGTCTAAGGCTCTTATGGGATGGAATATCATTAGCTGTTTTTTTTTTGGGGTCAAGTATTAGTTGAGAGTTGGCTAATCAGGTTTTCAACAGCGGCAAAGGATTCTTGAGTTAATTTTTGGATTTGAGGAAGCGATGGGGTGGAACAGATTAGTGTGGAGTCATTGGCGTACAGGACAAGGGTGGCATGATGGTTGGCTTTGTGAAGTTGGTTGGTAAAGATACTGAAGAGAAGTGGACCGAGGATGGATCCTTAGGAGACCCCTAGGGTGACAGGTAGGCAGGGGGAAAAATAATTTTGCCATTTTGCTGCCTGTTGGCGGTTAGCTAGATAGTCCTGAAACCGAGCAAGAGTGGAGTGGCTTAGATTAAGATCAGAGAGAGCAGTTACGAGTTTGGCATGGGAGATGGTATCTAAGGCCTTGGGGAGATCTAGGAAGACAGTGGAGACATGGTTGCTGTTGTTGCGATGTTGATTCATGGTACTGGTAAAGCTGATAAGGGTTGTGGTAGTACTGTGATTGGGACAGAATCCGCACTGGGTTTTGGTCAGAAGATGGCTGGTAAAGAGACAGTCCATTATTTGGGAATGTACACATTTTTTCAAGGATTTTTGACAGGGGAGATAGAATTGCAATGGACATTAATTAGATAGCTCCACTGAGTTACCAACTTTGTGAAGTGGTATTATATGTGAAATGTTCCATAGAGAAGGGATGCATTGCTCTGACAGCGTGCAATTGATTAGCAAAAAAAAAAACAGGATATGAGATTGCTTTGGCTGCAATCTTAAGGTATTCTGCAGGTAAGTTAGCAGCCAGAGCTGTGGTTTTATTTAGATGTTTGTATATTATTGCTAGTAGGGACTGGTTGTAAGGAGAAGCAGTTTGGCTAATAGATGAGGATAACAGGATTGGATCTGAAGTTGGAGAATGATTACTGGTGAAGGCTAAAATGGATTTGGTGAAGTATTCATTGAATTGGGTTGCAATATTATTGGTGATGGTATCAAAGTTTGGGGGTGGAGTACAAGTATTTCCTGGCTACATGATTTTACTAATGGTAGCCCAGGACTTTTGTGGCTTATTTCTGTGTCTAGACTGGATGTTTGTACAGTGATTCTTTTTTGTCTGACTTAATTTTTTAGCTTTGTTCCTTAGTTCCAGGAATGCCTGTATTGCCATACATCCCATGCTTTACCTCTTTGTTTTAGTAGTAGTCGAGTATCTTTGGTAAGCCAGAAAGCATAGCTGGATTTAGTTCTAACAGTTCTGATAGGGGTGAGTTGATTTAGAATGTTAAAAAAGGTGTTGCTGATGTAGCCAACCACACTGGCCAGGGAGAGAAATGAGAGTGGTCTCCAATTGCATTGATTTAGTGCAGATATGAAGTCTTAAGTTTTGAAATTCTTTGTATACCGTATTTGTTGGAGGGTGGTGGATTTTATAGGGTTCATTTGGCTTCTTATTACAAAGGTGGGTAAGGTGGTCGCTGAAGGTGTCTGGAAAGCAGCCGGAGAGGTAGGGTTTAGGTGGCCAGTTAGTCAGGGTCCAATCTAGGATGAACTCCTTTTTAAAATCTTTATCCATTTGGATTGTGTTTTTATTAATCAAGTGAAAACATGTATGTTAATGTGGTTGGAGGGGTAGAGTGAGAGGACCAGTCAATATTTACGTCTCCTATTAAAATTTTCTTGGAGGAGGTTTTGGGAAGCCCAGTCTAGAATCGGTTGTACTGTATTAATGTCACTGTCGGGGGGGGGGGGGTATATAGGTGTCGATTATATTTAGGTGTTTTTTTCTTTATCGATTTTTAGCTTGCTGAATATAGTTTTGGAATTACCGAACTTTAGTAGGTTGTTGACTAGCATATCAATAGTCAGGCTATTTTTAGAGCCGTGCAATACCCCCCCTCCCCGCTTTTGGATGTTCTGTCTTGTCTGAGAACATTATACCCAAGGGGGATAAATTCATCGTCATTGATTTGTGGTTTTAACCAGGTCTCTTTGAGAACTATGTCAGGGGAGTAAAGGGCCAGAGTTGCATGGAATTCTGATATTTTATTCAGAATGCTTCTTATATTTATGTTAAGTATTAGAAGGTTAGTGGGTTTCCTGGGGGGGGGGGGGTTTAGAATGTTAGTCATCTGGTTGCAGGGGGGGGTTGTAGGGCTAGGATTTGGGTGTACGTCGCTGTAGAGTATAATTTGAGGTGCTATTTGAAAGATAATTTTTACGTATTTTTCTGTAAATGTGGTGTAGTTTGTGGAACTGTGGGTGCGTAATTGGTGTTGGAGGTACTGTGAATAAGGCAAAAATCAAAATCTGAGGGGTTGTAAATTGATGGTGATATTAATAGTAAAATTATTTTTTCTTGGGTGGCGAATGGGTAGGTGGGGAAGCTAGTCTGAGGATTTGTGTTACTAATGTGATGGTAGAAGGTTAAGTGTGCTGTAATGTGATGGTAGAAGGTTAAGTGTGCTGTAATAGTTAAAGTTAGTTATAAGTGTTAGTGAAAGCATTTTGTCCTGAGAAGGTGAATGGGAAATGTAGGGATCCTACATAGGTATGTCGCAGGAGTAGGTAGAGTTTTGGTACATCTTTTGTACTTGGATGGTATACTTGGAGTTGAGAGACTGGGCAGGGGGGGGGTGGTCAGGAAAGAATACAGAGTATGGGTGATATTAGAGTGAGGGGAAAGGGGCTGGATGTAGTTGAATGAGTGTATTGAACATAAGCTTAGGTTGTAGTTTGGTGATAAGAGATTAGGGGAGTGGTTAGTTCTGAGGTTGTAGTGACAGTAAGGCTGCAGGGGAATGGTTTGTTATTTGTGAGGTTGGAGTGAGAGTGAGGCTGTGGGGGAATAGCCTGTTAGGTACAAAGGTCAGGAGCCTGGGGGTGGGTGGGGAATGGGGGTAGGTTAAGGGAGTGGAGTGAGCTCAAGCATAGTAAGGCCAAATAGAGTGGGCTAGACCTGACTCACCAGAAAGGACTTGACAGGCTAGTTAAACTTTAATACAGAGAGAGTAGAGAAATTAGACCAGGAGAGGTTAGAATGTATTTAGTTTAAAATGAGCAGCACAAGAAGAAAGGAAAGTACAGGTGTGTAGTACAGTAGAAAGAGATGAATGGAGCAGTTATATAGGATATACAGGCTATAGGGTACTTATACAGACTTAGGGAGTTAGAAAGAGGGTTTGGTAGTAAAAGATGTCCACTACAGTTTTGGTCAGCCTGGTCATGTGTAGTAGACACAAGGGATAGGCACTATATTTGTTTAAAGACCCAACAGACACCTGAACATAGGCCTGCACTTTACTTAGTTTTCTGGGTGTGGCTGGATAACTTCCAAGTACAGTGTAAAACAAGGGCTGAGGCAAACATAAATGAGGGTGATTAGAGACAGCAAAGAATTTGTCTTTTTACAGAAGGTAAAGAAAACAACAGTGACCCTCCCAAATCCCATTATATGTCAATGGCACGGGAATTCAAAGTTACTTCCTTATGTCTGGCATGAGTCATACAAAGTATTATGGGAAAGAGAAAGGCTTGAGGAAGTACAAAATCATGTTGATACATCAAGCCCCATTGGTAGCCATGTTGTGGAAAACGGGCTAAAATTACAAATAAAGTACTTAAGAGTTATTTTGAGGTGTTAAAATAGGCCATGAATAATTCTTAGCCAAAATCCTTATATATATTTTTTTCACGAGAGGTCTTTATATCTCTGTTGCATTCCCTCAAACACTTTTTTCCTTTTATTGTAGATTTCATTTATTATCAGTAGACTACCATAGTAGTTTGCATTTAAATTTCTCATTGTATTTCAATCTAGATTGGACTGCCAATTCTATACATCTGTTCTTCTGGGTATAAAATTCCTTTATGAATCTACCTACTGATGTGATGCTGTATTACTGACTTTAACAATTTCAAAGAATTTGAGAGGACTGTGTGTCTGAAGTCTCTGAATTTTATTTATTTGTTTCAGAAGGCTATATCTTGTGATCTGACTTAAAGAGAGAGGGGGTTACTAGCAGAGCTGTACATGATTAGGCTACATTTTTAAGTAGCAGGTCAAAAATATTTTGCGTCTTATTTGGAGTTGCAATAATCTGACTCATTGAGTTACTTATTAGATCTACAAAATTATGTGCATATCCTACGCTGGAGGTGTAGGTATTGCAGTCAGTTGATAGGTACCTAAAAAGGAATCTTCCAGAATGAAGTTATTATTTATGGGGAACTCATCCATGAAGTTTAGGAATCCGACATGAACATCCACTGGTCACAGAAGATGTCCCATAATAGGTGATAAACTGAAAGGTTCCATTTGTGGGTCTCTTGGTATCTGTATAGATGTCATATGGTCTCTGACAAATATCTACATGCCACCACAGTTGCCATTGGGTCTGATGGCACAAGGTCCTTCTGGGCATTTAAACCATGTTTCAATGATTACACGTCTTAGGATGCTTTCCAAATGCAGGAGTGTCTCAAGGTCAGGTGGCTTATTGTTTAGACTTCTAGCACTGAGCAGAGCCACATTCTGTTTTGATACTGACACTTTTGCTAGGTTACTTTCTTGACTTGCTATTTGGAAGGACTGTTGCTGGCAATGCTGAATCCAGTACTACTCCGATACACCTATCTGCATTATTGTCAGCAGTAAGGACTTCTCCTAGTTGATTTTGAGTCTCAGGGTGCAGCAGCAGCATTGGTTTATTAGCAGCAGGTTCTGTGACACGTGTTCAAGAGAAACTGCCATTACTAAGTTATCCAGATAGGAAACATGTGGACGGGATAGGTATACAAGAAGAAAAATACAGGAGATAAGCATTTGTAGAGACTGTTGGTCCTCTGGTGAGGGTACATGGGAGAGAGAAAAACAAAGTGAAGCATCGCCAGCTGAGATAAGAGATACCTGTGAAATGGACAAAAGATTCTCCACATCCAGACTGGCCAAACTATATGTACTAATAAGCTTGTGATAGCTAACATTTTGTATATTTTATTGCCACGGATTTACAGGGATACTATGGAATATCTCTGTGAAACATCTGTGCCACAGCAGGCATAATCTTTCATTTTTCTATAATTCCGTAAGGACATCTTCTACAGATTGGTCAAATAAAGCCTAATATGGGAAGGGCAAAATAGTACAGTTGTGTACACTTACCATAAATATAGATGTTAGAGTGTATTCACTGTTATAGTCATTACATTTGGGTATCTGCCTGCAGGTAGCCTTCAGCTCTTGGGTCCTGCGTCGGATGCTGTCTCATCTTCCATGACCGTCAGGTAGTCGGGTATAAAGCATGCAGCCGATGCCATTATATCAGTTTTTCTTGCCCAAGATGTCAGGTGCCCCCATAATGGGAAGGAATTATACATATATAAAAGGTTACACCTCCAACAAAAAGCAAATACACCAGAAAGCTGAAATGCACTAAACAAGAAAAAAGGTATAGCCAAGAGAAGGGCTGGAGGGAGGGTAACTAGGACTGCAGAAATGAATACACATCTACATTTATGGTAAGTGTACACAACTGTACGATGTTATTCGTGTTTCACTGTTGCAGTCATTACATTAGATAGATTCCCAAAGCTAAGTCAGGGAGAAGGAAGTTAGAGAGCATTACGACCAGCTATTAAGCCCTGCAAGACTGCAGTGGCAAAACCAGCTCTAAGGCAAGTGGTAATGCTTGGTGAAGGTATATACAGAGCTCCAGGTAGCAGCTTCTAGGATGTCCCTGGTAAGGACACCTCTGAGAAAGGCTGTAGAGGTAGATGCAGCCCTGCTGGAATGTGATCTAATCCCCTGAGGGGTAGGTTTTCCATGTTGCTTATAGCAGAAAAGAATGCAATGGCATATCCACTTAGAAATGGTTTGTTTTGAAATGGCCTTCCCTCTGCCCATGCAGCAAAAGCAACTAGCAGCTGTTCAGTTTTTCTGAGAGGCTTAGTCCTGTCCAAATAAAATCTTAGTTGTCTGTGCATGTGCAGTATTCGTTCTCCTTTGTTCTGTGGATTAGGATAAAAGGTAGGCAAATGAATGGACTGATTAAGGGCCACACTGGATACCACCTTGGGCATAAAGGAAGGATTTGTCCTGAGGGACATCCTGTCAGCATGGAAGATGATGAACGGCTCCACTTCCAAGAGGGCCTGAAGTTCAGACACTCTTCTTGCTGAAGTGATGGCTAGAAGGAAAGCAGTTTTCCAAGAAAGGAATTTCAACTTTGCAGTTGCAGCTGTCTCAAAAGGAGGTAGAGTGAGTTTCTCCAATACAAAGTTAAGGTCTCAGACTGGGGTAGAGGCTCTTCTGGGTGGCCTTAAATTTTTGGCCCCTCTGAGGAATTGTTTCAGCAGGGGGTGAGAGAAGAGAAGAGAGGTGGCTCAGTATTATAAGGTGCTGAAATGGCAGAGGCATGAATTTGAATTAATGAGAAGGAAAGGCCCTTGTGGAGCACCTCTGTTAAGTATTGAAGAATATGCGGTAAGCTGGGCACTGTTGCGCTCATCCCTTGAGTCTGGCTCCAGGCACAGTATCTTTTCCACTTTTCAGCATAGGATTTTCTAGTACTAGGCCGCCTGGCCTTCAGAATGACCTATAGTACCCGCTTACTGAGTGATGCTATTGGAGAGCTGAGGGAATTAGCCAGGCTGCAAGATTCAGGGTCTGAAGCTGGGGGTGCAGAATCTGGCCCTACTGCTGGTACAGCAGGGGAGGGGGTCTGAGGCAGGTGCCATGGATCCAGCAGTGACATACTGTGTAAGAGGGGGGTACCCAGTGTTGGCATGGCCAGCCTGGTGCAATCAGTATTGTCCTTGGTTTGTCTTGTTTGATCTTTAGCAGCACTTTTGGCAGGAGAGGCAGAGGGGGAAAGCATAAACTGAGAGGCTTTCCCAGGTGAAGGACAGTGCATCCATTTTCCAAGCTTGGCTATGGGGAGTCCTTGTGCAGAATTTGTCCAATTGGTAGTTCTGAGGGGAGGCAAACAGGTCCATGTCTGGACTTCCCCATTTGTTTCTCAAAATGCTGAATATCTTTGGTTTCAGTTTCCACTCGTGTGGGTCCATGAGATTTCTGCTTAGGTCATCTGCCAGAGAATTTAGCTTGCCTGGCAGGAACTGAGCTTGTAGGTGCACTTGGTAGCTCAAGGCTGTGTTCCACAGAGCCATGACTAGTCTTCAGAGAGATACAAGTGGGTTCCCCCTGCTTGTTTATGTACCACATAACAGTGGTGTTGTCTGTCTTTACCAATAATTGTCTTGGAAGACTGTGGTCCTTGAAGGCTTTCAGAGAATTCTGTACAGCTAACATTTCTTTTTGACTGATATGAAGGTGCATCCGACTCGGGTTCCATTTGCCCTGAATGCACTGCCCTGCCAAGTGAGCCCCGCCCCCCATGCATAGTCTGATGCATCTGTTAGGGTTTAGGCGGGAGGGGATAGAATGAATGTCAGTTGCTTGTTGTGGTAGCAGGCCTCTTCCCAACAAAAGAACTCTGTCTTTATACAAGGAATGATAGGGATCATTGATTCCAGATCCTGTGAATGTTGACACCATAGGCTTTTTACATATCACTGTTAGTTTCCTCATATGCAGTCTTGCATATGGAATTAGTAGAATGAGACCATGAACCTCGGGGCTTGCAGGATTTTCCTTGCAGATAGCTGGGTCTGTGGCCAGTAGTTTGAAGTAGGCTGTCAAATAAACTGGTTTCTCTGGTGTGAGGTAAGCCATCTGGGAAGTTGTGTTCAAGCATGCTGCCAGGAATACAATTTGTTGGCAGGGTACTAGATGAGATTTCTTTTCGTTTATGGTGTACCCCAGTGAGGTTAGAAGTTTCATTACAAATACCAGATGATTTAGAAGCATGTCCTGGCTTTCTGCCTGAATTAGACAATCCATCCAGGTATCTGAATATTTCTTTGCCTCCAAAATGCAATGACTGGAGCTAGGCACTTAGTGAATACCCTGGGTGCAGTAGATAAGCCAAAGGGAAGTCCGGAGAACTGATAGTGCATGTAGCCTGCTCTGAAGCGCAGGTATTTCCTGCAAGATTCCCTTATTGGAATGTGCAGGTAAGCTTCCTTTAAGTCTAGGATTGCCAACCAGGCATCTTTGCCCAGCATAGGAAGCAGCTGATGAAGTGCTAGCATTTTGAATTTTGGGATTACCAAGAAGGTGTTTAGAATAGAGATGTCCAGGATGGGTACCAGGAAACATCTTGAGTAAAAACCTTGTCCCCTTTCTTCTGCTGGGACAGGTTGAATAGCCCTGATACTTAGAAGAGAAAGATCCTGCTGTTGAGCCTCGGCCCACTGATTTGGGGATAGGTCTGGCCAACCGTTTGGGGTTGGTAAGGTGTGGAATTGGAATCTGTATCCTTGGGAAACTATATTTAAAACCCATTTATCCTGGGTAATGAGTTCCCAATTTTTGCATGCAGTGCGATCTTTCCTAACGGAGCATGCAGTAGAGCAGGACAGGAAGGTTTAAGGTTAAGTCATTGTGCCTGTTTACCATAGGGGGGTGTCTTACTACTTCCAGCTTTGGAAGTGGGAGCCCCCCACTGCTTAAGCCTGCGAGTACCTTGAGACTGTAGCCTAGGTGGTCTGCTGTTCCTGGGTTTGGATTGAGAAAGCCTGGAAGACAGAGAGGAAAGGACCAATTCTTAGAAGGCCAATGCCTACTAAATCTGTGAGGCTGCACTTGCAGGAAATCTTTAGCAGTTTGCATAGATTTAGCTTTTTCTCCATATTTTTTGAATACTTCTGCTTTGTTGCCAAACAGGCGGTTTGGGTTTAAGGGAGCATCCAGTAATTTAGCTTTAACATGATCTGACAAATTTTGCTCCTTAAGCCAAGCATGCCTTCTAAAAACAGATCCAGTGACAGCAGCCCTGCAAGATGCTTCTAAAGAGTCAAAACCACATTGCAAAGTATGTTTACCAACTTGTTCAGCAGAATGCATTAAATCCTGTAATTCTTTATGTTCAGCACAGTCAGGAATCAACATCATTTTCTGTTTAAGTAGTCCAATAATATATTGCTGATACTTTAACATATGAAACTGGCAATTTAAGGCCCCGATGGTCAAAGTAGCAGAAGTGTATACTTTCTAACCCCATCTGTCCAAGGCCCTGGAATCTCTATCAGAGGGGATAGGGTTTTTGGCAGTAGTAGCCTTCATGCCTTTAGGTCCCTGTGAAATGGTTTCTGGGTCTGCAGTAGGATTCTTGAAAAGGAACTTGTGAGAGTCAGGTACTCTGTAATACCTGTCAGGTTTCTGGGGAGAAGGAGGTAAAGTGTCTGGAGCCAGGCTAGATTCCAGGAAGGCATCATCTGCAATTTCCAGGACAGGGGGGGATAGCTAAAGGCCTATGTTGAAATAAGAGTAAGAATTCCCCAAGCCTCTTTTTGGAGTTAGAGTAATCCTGGCTTTCCCAGTGGAAATGCTCCCTAGAGTGTGCAAGGTTTTACCAAAAATAAAAATCTTCTGGAGGGGAAGCAGATGGAATGGAGTCCTCTGCATCAGAATCCTCATAGGTAGATAAGGACAAATCCTGGTAATCAGAAGAAACAGAAATTTCAGAATCCTGATCAGAAGAATCAGAAGGAAAATCAGTTCTAGGTCTCTTAAGAGGGTGAAGGCTGGCTTCCCCTAATTAGAGTAACAAGGTTTTCAGCCATTCTTATTTGTTTTTCAGGCATATGGGCCTGGCCATGCGGGTTGGATGTCGTTTTTTTTAGGCGTGGATTGGGTTTTAGGCCTTGAAGAAGAAGATGGCATTGGTCTGAAATGCAAGTCAGTAGGCCTGAATACACCCTCAGAAGCCGGTGCCTGCACAGCGGCTCCGGACCAATCCAAGGTAGAGACATATGCAGGTTCCATAGTTGAAGAAGCATCTCGCGGCATACCACACTCTGAATTGGTCTCAGTAGAGGCCTGCGAATCTGAAGTAGCGGGTATCAGGGGCAGCAAAAGCGCCTCACTGAGTACCGGCAAACTGGCGACTAGCTTAACGGAAGCATTGCTGGCAGCTTTGGACCTATGAGGTCTGTCTCTGTCTTTATCTTTACGTTTTTTGGGAATGTCAGTAGTTGGATGGCTTACTGAAGCCATTTCCGGGTAATTAAACAGAGTACAGAAATAGTTTGAAGCAAAAATGAAATGATGAATAGTTCGAGGATTGAATAAGGCACAAAACCGACAGCGAGGTACGTCGTGGTCTGGGCCTAGGCAAGGAATGCAGTACGAATGAAAATCTTTATGAGGTATTTGCTTTCCACAGGTAATACAACTGTTAACTTTTACTGACATTGGTTTAGAGCAAGAAAAAGGATCCTCAACGGGGTACTTAGCTTTTTTGAAGACTTTGGTTCTGAAACTCGAAAACGAAAATTTTAGGAGTCAGCCGACCGGCACTTGCAAACTACTTCTGCTTCGGGCACCATGCGGCAAGAAAGACTGATGTAATGGCATCAGCTGCATGCTTTATACCCCTGACTACCTGACATCATGGAAGATGAGACAGCATTTGACGCAGGACCCAAGAGCTGAGGGCTATCTGCAGGCAGATAACCCAAATGTAATGACTGCAACAGTGAAACACGAAGAACATCCTAAGCCTTGCATGTCTTCCAGTGGTCAGAGATGTAATTACTGACTTGACTCAGGAGTACAATGAATTACATGTCTTGTGTGAGTTGTATATTTTCTTTAGTGCAATTAACTAGGCTTTCATCACTGTCTCTGCCCTGCAGATTGAGCAACGTCTTGCCTGGAGAGGTTTCAAAATGGAATTCTTGTCTTTACAGATAGGCATAAAATAACACTCTTAATGTAAGCAACATGTCAGGTTGCCAGATAGCCGAGAACAACAGCACCCTTAAGTACAGTATAAAACAGCACTAAGTCCTCACTTTGTGAATTGCAGCTTACAAGTAAACAAAATGTGATGCAACTTGTTAAGAGCCTCAGTGAGGTGGAATGGAAGTTTCTGAATCTGGGATCGAGTAATTCCCATCCTCTTTTCTTTCCTTTCCTGTCAGGTTTGATTCCCTCCATGTTTCAGCCATACTGCACACTCAGATTTACCACACTTTTTTTCTTTTCCTAACCGTGCTTTTTTTTCAATATAACATATTTGCAAGTTTTGAAGTGTCTAATTTTAGAGGTTTATAAAATAATCTGCTGAAAATTAACTAAATTATGAAAAGGGGTTCCTGTTCATTTACTGTGACTGTTTTGTCATGATTTTTGATGAATTCATTCTTATTTAACTGAACAGCACCTCATCAACACCTTATTTCATATTAAGGTTTGTACTACAGGAAAAGTAATATGCACAAAACATTTAATGATTAGTGCTGAATTCAGCTTGCAAATATTAAAGTAGACTATCTTCACAACCCTTTCCTTTTAGATGCTGCAGTTACCATGTCAAAGAGCTGTAAAGCATTTTCCTGGAGTGATGTTCCCATTTTGAACCTGCACTGTCACGGCATCCCTTACCAATGCAGTTTCAAATACTTCATAACCACTGGTTTCATTGTCATCATAAGTGCAGCTGTAGTGAATATTAGTAAAATTTTTCTGCCTAGTCTTTCTTCCATTATTGAGAAATGTAATTGCTCATGTCAGTTTCAACTTTTAGTGAACACTAAACACCTTCCCATAATAGATTAACCTGCGACTCAATGTTATTTATATTCTCTCATTCTCTGAAAATTATCAAGTGAAGTCAAGAAAGTATTTTGCTTTGTGCATCAGTAATTTCTGTCATCAACTGATATACCTCTTGACACAAGGACTACGAGCAACCTCTCTTACCAGAAACAGAAAATGTCTACTTTGCAGAATGCCTTTTTCTTATGTTCATAAACATGAAATAAATGTGTTTATAGAAAACCTGTTTTCACCCCCCTTTTCTTCCCTTTTTTCAATTCATTTTCTTTGCATTCACTGTCTCTACCATTGTACATCTATGTTCCCTTGCAGATCTAGAAAGGGATGCATTTCCATTTTTCACTCGGTTGTCTCGTCATTTCCTCATTTGAGGTTTCTGGTTTTACTGACATCGTGCCCGCTTCCTTTTATATTTATTGTCGTTTCCAGTCTCCTAACATTTATGATCCTTATAATTTGTAAATGCCATGTTCTCTTTTGATTTGACTCCAAGAATGAAAAATGGCCTCTGTACCTACATTTGAATGGCTAATGTAAAAAAAAAAAATACATAAATAAATGAAATAAAAGCAGAAAGCAACATACCTGGAAAATAAACCACTGAAAAATGCCTTCATGTTGACTCGTGGATTTGGCATTATTCCAGCATTTAAATAGACATAGTCTATTCGCCGATACCTTTAAAATGACGAAACACAAAAAATTAGTCTTAAGAAAACAAGCCCAAAATACTTAACTGTTATTTCTCAAATGCATTAGACCTTTCTTTGTACATCAATCTCCATCTGCAACCATGTGAGAGTGAGCAAACAGACTGAGCTAAACAACGGCTAGAACAACATTGCATTTTCAGTTAACCAACAAAATCAGAAAAACACAATATGCAAAAAGACAAAACGTTAAAACATTTAAGTTGTGCATTCAAATATGTATAAGTATCCATCATCCTTTTTGTTACAAAAAAAGAGCAGCAGAGCTTGAAAGCAACACCGAATTCCTTGGTATTTATCGGTTTTGAGGGCAAAAAAAATGGGGTGCCGCAAATTCCAGCTTCGGTCAGAGATTTGGATTGTTTTGGAAGGAATATAGCAGCAGCAGAGAGTGGAGTGGAGCTGTGCACAGTTTAAGCTCTGCAGAGTCCACCCAACCCCACCAGTGTTCGTAGGATGAGAAAACTTACTTTCTCCAAGTCTGGTGACTCAGCCTCCAGGTAAATAAAAAGAATAAAAAAAATGTAACTGCATTTTACCACACTTTTGTAGCTGAACTGTGTCATATTCAATATGCTCAGGAAGTCTACTTAAGCAGACGAACATCACAATATGCTAGTATGTATTAATGTTATTTTCTGTTCTGTTTTGCTTCCCTTACTATCCTAACTTCCTTGCCTATTGTAACCAGAGTTTTTTTTTTTTTGGGGGGGGGGGGGGGCTGTATATGACAATGTGGAAAACCTATACGTTACATGCTCTTGGTACATTTTATTTTCACGGCATTTCATCTTTAATATTACGTCTGTAAATCCCCTTTTGATAGATTCAGACTTATGGTGCAACATTCTGGAATTATAATTGGGAATTTTAGAAGTTATCATTTGTTGTGTCACACAGCATGGATTTGTCAAACTCGGAGTCTTCCTATTCTCTACCTATTAGGGGCTTCCTGTATTCCTGATGTCTTGAGAAATGGTTTTATATCATATCATGTGATCATACCTTTTTTTCCCCCTCATTACTGTGCGGCTTTGTAAGTCAAGCACATGACTCTGCATGCTGAACAAACCCTGTTTAGACTGTCAGGGATGGGCTTGCTTTATTTCACAGCATATACAAAAATGAACTCTAGCTTTTGTTTAGCAAAATGTGTGCATTTTGTAGTCAGAATCAGACCGTTACATTGCACCTGGTGCACTCCGCTTTGGTTTGTGTGCCCAAAAGGAAGAACATCAGTGACCGGGGGATTGCTTTGAGTAATGTCTGCAACTCTGTTTTTCTGTCTTGTGTCAAAATGTTTTTAACTTTCACATGCCCACGGTTTGCCTATTTTTTTTTTTTTTTTTTTTGGTTTCTGAATTGGACTGCGGTGGTGCTGCTGCGGTAGCGTTGTTGCCTCACAGTAAGACGTCCTGTTCGATTCTCAGCTAAAGCGTCTTCTGTGTGGAGACATGCGTGAATGGGCGCACCTTCGTTGAAGGTTGTGCATCAGAGCTGGCAACTCGGCACGTAAAAATCTACTGCCAATCATTAGCGGACCGGAGTTCCGCTGTGGCGACCCTTAACCGGGAAAAGCCAAAAAGAGAGTGTCACATGTGAATTACTGAATTCTGTTATGTTATCCGAATGATTTGGTTAAAAACATGAAATTATTTTATATTAAGCCCCACCCCCCCCAAGTACTCATTCTTCCTTTGACTGTTTACATTTTCTTAATCTGAATGTTAGAAACAACCTAAATAATCTAAAGTATTTACTTTTTACAGAGATTGCAAAGATCCTTAGTTGAAACATGATTTCTACTGGAGGCTTTGGTGCTGATGCATTTCTACAAGTAATCTGAAACTGTAATCTGAAACTGTCCTGTGTTTCTATGTTAACTTGCAGCTTTGTCAGTAGTAGCTAGTCATCCTGTTTCACAAGCTAAGTTTTGTTGGTTTTGGAGTTTTCTACCCATATGAAAACAAAGATACAATTTTACTGTAAGGTGTAGAAGTTTCATGTTTTATACTCCTTATTGTAGAGGTTGGCTCAATGTTCATCCTTAGCACCACTGTGTTAAGAGCTTGTAAAATGAGGGTCAGAGCACTTTGATTAAAAATGTGCGTATTTTTTACAGTAATGTTGTTTCAATGTGACTGTGTTCTGAATCAGGATGTCTGTTATGGTTTTGTAAGTGAGCCTCTTGATATCCAACCATGTTTTGATGTCTGCCTGCTAGAAAGAAACAATAATGCCGACTTTAACCAATGTTGGGGGGGGGGGGGGCTGGCATTTTGGTACACGTAAAATTTCCACAAGTACGGTATAGCTTAGGCATACTCAGTGTACTCAAAGGAGTACTTTTTTCATCTGAACATCTCTGCATAAACTTTATATCTGTAACACCACGTCATGTTCAGAACTGTAAATCTACTGACCGATGTATATAACTACACAAAACATGCATACAAGATAGTAATGCACCACTTAAATTTGTCTTTTTATAGGTATAAGTGGCAACAGTTAAAAATGGTGTACCCCTTTCTGAAATGCATAGGGGCAACTTTGAATGTTGAGTAAATTTTTTAATGATGGGTGATGGGGACAGCAGTAAGAGGCTTGGGTAAAAAATATACATTTATGGTTATACCCCTGTCCAGAAATAATCTGGACCCATTTTATAGTTAGGCTTACCACCTAATCTCAACCTGCCTGCGATTAGGGTTACCACCTTTCACTCTTTAAAGGGGACATCTCTGTTTGGGCAGTTGCATCCTTTAAAGGTCAGTGAACTTTGAAAATCTAGCTAACTAGTACAATGCAAACTTGACTGGAATTAAATCAGCATCATCATCAACCATCGCCTGTATGCACACTCATCACCATCCTGATGAGCCCGATGATGGCTATTGTGTTACTCATTCCTGTGATTCAGAAAGGGAACGGACACTGTTGCAGCTAGCCCTCTTCCATTTACTGTGTGAAAGCAACATGCCCCAATGCAAATTAAGAATGAATAGGTGGATGAAACTGTGCGAGGACAATAGCTCAATAGATATCCCACTCATGGTTGCAGCAGGGATGGCAGGACAGCTTCAGCAAAGTGAGGGCACAGGGAAATACAAGCACTAGCAGTGCTCTTTAGTTGTGTTCATGCCTTGATAATGATTTATGGGATCATGTATGCACAGTACTATCAAGAAAGAGAAGGTAGATGGCAGCCTTAACCACCCATTATGCATGTGTGCTGCTCTATTTTCTGACAAAACATAGAGAAGTTTGATATGGGTATATAGGAAAGTGGTGAAAAGGAGAAGAATGTAGAGGGTAGAAAGTACAGTTATGTAAAATCTTACCGTAACAGCAGATTTCCTTCTCTTTACTGGTACAATATTCTTAACACAAGAGATCCAATGCAAAGGGTGGCCCGATGTCTGGCCAGTATACCAAAGCCTTTAGGTTGTTATTGATATTCAGTATGTCACATGTATGCTCCCCACGCAACAAACAAAAACAGAAGGTAGACAAGACTGATAGGGGAGGTGCTGACAAAATCCAGGATGGAGAAAACAACAGATGAGGAAGCAGGATGCAGACAGGTAAAACAATGGTGATGGGGAGCACTGGAAAACAAACAGGGACAGGCATAGTCACAAAAGCAGGGAAAACATTGGGACAGTGGGATAGGATGAGGTTCACAGCTGCTGTCCTTGCAGCCATGATTCAGTGTGAGTTTACTCCCCACCCTGGAAGCCATTCATTATTGGGCCTTGGCTCTAACAGTAAAGTCGGCACAGGGTGTGCACAGGACTCAGCAAGTTGCTGGACCAGGATTTCTAAAGGCAATGAAAAAAAGTAGGTCAAACATTCCCTAACTCTTGACTTCTTTTAGATATACTTAATGGAAAGGTCATAAAACACCAATCCCATTATAACAGTGATGTTGTGGCAGTATACAACCCACAGGGGACTTGAACCTACTGCCTTCAGCAAAAGCACACTGAAAGATAATGCATTTATATGCTGAGCTACAGCAAGAGTCTAACAAAACGCTGTGGCAAAACACACACTAATGGTGTGCGTCAAACACTTTCAAAATGTAAGAGGCAACATGAAGTTCATTCCAATGTGTACATCACATTGTTGTGGCCACCGTACTTAGAAGGACCAATAGAATACTCACTGGAAATTGTGTGGGATAGCAGAAGAAATGAGCAATGGCTGGGACTAGAATCCAAAGCTATCAGGACATCCAATGCACAAGTTAGAATATCAATGAAACCACCTATCTTCTCTCCCATTTCAAACGTCCTCTGGTTTTATCCATTTTCACAACCAAATATCCATTACTATCTTTAAGAACATTATCTGTATTTGTTAACACTGGTGACCCTCAATTAGCCAGCTATTCCATACCCTCCTTTTTCTCCAAGCAGGTCTTACCGCACTAGTAAATCTCTTCCTCCAAAATCTTCCACAGTTCCTTATTAAATGCCTGTAATATTAAAACGATTATAACTCAGTGATTTAGTTCAGAGAATAGATGGAACTCTACCATTACTACTTTCAATAATCTTTATCCTTTAACAGTTACTTCTTCTCTACCCACCTGTTTTTTCTGTCATGTCATGCAAACAAAACCTTTTTATATATCTTTGCAATATGCGTTTTATGTTCCTCTGTGCCCCCTTACTACTTCCTCTTCATTCTTACACAGAGGTGGAGCTATACATTTTATGTCCCTCTATGAAACTAGCCACAAAATAGCTAGCCCCACCTCTGTGTAAGAATGAAGAGGAAGTAGTAAGGGTGGCAAAGAGGGACATAAAATGTATAGCTCCACCTCTGTGTAAGAATGAAGAGGCAGTAGTAAGGGTGGCAATCACCTGATCTAGTGCCACACCTCAACAGCTGTAGCAAGCAGCTGCTACAGTTTATGCCACAAACAGAATGCTACAGCACTTCAGTTCAGACTGCAAATACAATACTGACATTTAAAAGCTGGTAGGTATTACACTGAAGACAGATCGGGATCTTCCAACTGCACCCCCCAACACGTGCCCATGGCAGCTGTCCTCTGTGCTCCAGTCTAACTATACTACTGCAACCTTAGACCATTCAATAGTCCTCAGTCCTTCCTCAAATTTGTACTCAAATTATTTAATTTTTTTAAATCTTTTTATTAGTTTTATATGTTCCAGAAAAAAAAAAAAAAAAAAAAAAACATACAAAAACATCAATTACAAATTAAACATACAAACGTACTATATACTAAAACAAACTATATACAAATCCCATCTACATCCTAATGTAGTGATAGTTATAAAATAATGATAATATCATGTCAAAATGTGATCCATTAATGTTTTCCAAAACTCCTTCTGCAACAGCTGCTGCTTCATGGCATACCAAACATATTTGTGTGTGTATAATTGTTTTCTGACTACTTGCCTAAAACCTTCCCATGAGAGTGCTAACCTGTTTTTCCAATTTAATGTAATGTAGTATTAACTAACTTAAATAAGGCAATAAGAATGTGTAATTGCTTAGTACTAAATCCTGGAGGGGGAATATATAAGAGAGTAAATTTCCATGATAGAGTTGTCTTCTCGTATCCCATCTTTTCTAACTTAACCCTTAATGCACACCAAAGCTTGTATACGCATTTACAACTCCAAAATATATGAATAATATCTGCTACCTGGGAAGGGCAAAGTTGGTATTTCATGATAGAACTTACTTATCACTTGAGGTGTAAAATAAGCGTTGTTTATTATCATAAGTTGAGTATATCTTAATTTTTGCAGGGGAATAAATTTGGAGAATTTTTGAATAGCTTGGGCAATATTGTTGGATGTAATCGTAGAGTCCTGCTGTATCCAGAAACTAGAATGGATACATTCTTAGTTACATTTAATAGAGATGATAGCTTTATATACATTTGAGATAATTTTTTTTATGATGAAACAAATTCCATAAGGTTCTACAAGTAGATATATCTGAATCCGAGATATTTAGACCATCCCAGAACTTACAACATACCTCTTTTAATTGTCTTACTATAATTGTGTAGTTGGGCTGGAGATTCAATTTGCTCCTTATGTTAGCAATTGAAACCTGTTTGAATGGTAGAAAATCTACTATAGATTTATTCTTCAACAATGGATATGGGTCAAGATTAATCATCTTATTATTTAATCTAATGTTAGGGTCAAGGTGAATGGGCTGGAGTGTCATATATGCAGAATATAAATTCAAGGACTCAAATAGATTCTGGATGATTATAATTTGATCTTTTAGATCTCTTTGTATTCTACAGTTCTTCCTGCTGTCCTTAACCAAAAAAGGGAGAGCTTTTGGGTTAAATTGTAATGATCTGACATAATTGTAATATAATTTCACCCATGTCGGGTACCACCTAGTAAGGTCATTCTGGTAATCTGCTATGGTGATTATTCTGCTACATTTGTTAATTTCGTAGTAAAGTCTAATGTCAAGGAGGCCCATACCACCTTTTTCCTTAGGATATATAAGTTTCTGGTAACTTATTCTGGTGGGTTTGGGGTACCATAGAAATTTCGAGAGTTCTATTTGTATGTTTTTAAAGAGTTTGTTTTGAATCGAGGTGTTGGATGCGTTGAATACAAATAATAATCTTGGGAGTACATTCATTTTTATGATAGCAACTTTGGATAAGAACGGACGTTTATGTTGTACCCATCTATCTAGGTCTTTTTGTATAGTTACCCATAAGTTGCTTATATTTTCTTGATAATATTTAAATGGGTCCTGATAAAATGAGATACCCAAATAACGCAATTGATCTTTAATCTTTATTTTCTGTGGAGTAAATACAGTGGGGTATTGTGAGAATGTATTTAAGAGGAAGATTATCGATTTTTCCATATTCATTTTATAATTAGAGAACTTGGAGAATAATGGTCTTTGCCCATCATTATGCAACTATGCCATAATTCTGCCAGAATTTAACATTCTAATTCTGCATAGATACTTGCATATTTTCTCATCAATAAAGGTTTACATTTTCATGAATTTTTAACTCTCTCCTCAGACAGTCTTTCTCCTTTTAATCTAACTTTTCTAACTTGGATTTTATATTCTAGATGTACTTTCCGCAAAAGCCAGCTACCAGAAGGACAGAAGGATTTCATGATCCTGCTATCACACCGTCTTAACTTCTTCATTGTTCAGCCACTCCACTTAAACTATTCAACACCATACACTTCTTAACTTTCTCCTATTCATTCACCAAAGTACAAGAATTTGCTATATGACCTAAAAAATGAAAAACTTAAAATCACATCCTATATTAATATTTAACTGTTTACTATACAATACATACTCGACATCAGTCATACCATCCTCTAATTTAATCAGCATGTTCTTTATTTTACATTCTACTTCAACCTTTTTCAAGGCATTTCAGCTTCCTCTATTGTCTTCCATTTTCAGAACCTTCTTCTAACTTATTAAAATCTTCTACTCATACAAAATGAGCATTAATCACATAAGCTTTCAATTTCATCAACAATTCCTTTCACTTTTTCTGCAAAACAGTGTATATTGTTGAAACTCAGATATGCTTATCCATTACCCACTTGCTTCTGATCCGTCCCATGTCATACTCCATCAGTGTATTACCCAATATCCATGTACCATACTGCCACCCATGTGTAGTTATCAATTTCTAGAGTTCACAATGCTGACCCAGATTCCACCTTTAATTTTCCCTCTTCTTTAGTTTAACAAAACATTTACCCTTTTATGGCAAACTATGTTATAATTTAGTTTCAGCCAAAGCAATGAGTATTCTTATTTCTGCTTTAAACTAATAACATTCTTTGATAATACACTAAAGCCAGAAGCGCTCAAATCTATTTTTCAAGCTAACAACATTAACTGATAAACAGACTAAAAAACAAATCATCTAATTTCCCCTTTTTCTAATTTTTTTGGCTAAACGTTCCTTTTGGTCTACAGATTTTAGATCTTCTGTGTCTACTGTATCCCCCACTGCTTTACTCCTTTGTGATCCTAAAACACTGCTTTACTCCTTTGTGATCCTAAAACTTACAGTATACATTTTTCACTTTCACTACTCTTAAATTTTTACTTCATCTTCTGTTTTGGCTGCAGTGTGCATACAATCATATATGCTCATTTACAAATGTCTCACAAACATTCCTCTGGTTTTCTTTCATCAGAATCCTCTTGTTTTATAAACAAACCAGATACCCCCCTATTTAAAAATATATCAAATTCTAGAATACATTTGTTTTGAAATGTACCCTTTCCCCGCAACTCTCAACACCACTTTAGATGTGTACTTACAAGGCCAGATTCCAAAATGCCTGCTTAAAATCTGGCCCCCAGTGTAAGCCTATTTATAGATAGGCCTTAGGCCTTGCACCAAAGCAAGATCACTTGCACAGTGAGAAAATCTTTCAGAATCAGGGCAAGTTTACATTGGAGCAAGTCACTTGTACTGAAAGCAAATCTTTTGGAATCTGACTCACACAAAACCAGTACCTCTGATTGTTTTACATTATAACACATCGATTATCAAGACATCTGGTAAATGCTGAACATGTTTATGGTCAATGCTCATACCTATCCTCACCCCTTCCATATCCACTGTTTCAAGCCATTAACTTTTTTTTTACAGGACTTCAACATCACTTTCTCTGAAACTGAAGAAGCAGTTCTAAACTGTAAAATTCTCTAGAAAGTTAAATGCTAAATACTTTCTTCCTGCCACAAAACATGGCTCTGTATTAATTTCAATCTTTTTCTGGAGAATTTTACAGTTTAGAACTGCTTCTTTATTTTGAAACTTCTAAAGCACAGAACACAAAGTTCAATGCCTTAGAAGTTTCAAAATAAATTTCACAAAAATTCTTGCAAGAGAATTTGTGCATGTGCCTCAGTCAGTAGTACTTTGAAGGGCCTCATTTCTCTTATTCAAAAGCTCTGGTCAGGTTTTTCTCTAGCCATGCATGTATATGGTCTCTGCTCTTTATCCTCAGATGACTTCCTGAAGAAATCCAGGTTTTTCTGCAGTACTACAGAGCTAGTCTTTCTAAATCAATCACTTGTTCTCCCACATGTTCCACCATTTAACTTCATGCATATAAAGTGAAGAACTAGAGCTTCAGGGAAGCCACGCTGAAAGGCTGTGAACAGTAAGCAATCTGACCCATGACTGCTTCCTAACTTCAGTCTCAGGAATGCTTGCACTTCCTGCTACAGTCAGTGTTTCCAAGGTTTCCTTTTTTTCTCTCTCTTACCTTTTCACCATCACCTTTTTCCACAGGAGAGTACCACCATCTGCCATGTGAATAGTAAGGGGTCTGGCCCAAATTCCTGATGAAATTTCCCCTAGTCAGTACACACATCACTACAACTCTACCCTGAAAACAGACTAAAGGTTTATCACGACCTATGGTCCATCTCCATCTTACCCTGCTGTCCTGATCAACCCTTTCCTATGTATTTTACCATGTAGTTTCCACTTCACACTTTTCAACTCTTCCTTATGCCCTTCCTGCTACCTACCCCATTCTTTTGCCCTACCAGGACACCAACAATAACACGTGTATGTATGCACCAATTCTGCATTGACTAATCTATTCATCCTTTGCAACGTAACTCATAAGTAATTGATTTACTTCCTCTTTTACAAGAATCAATGTCCTACACAGTCTGTCATTGCTCCCTGTTTGCCCTAGTGTTCTTACTTCCTGAGCTCCTGCTGTTCAATGCTCTACTTCTGCACTTCATACCTCTTTTACACTTCTCTTACCTCTCTGTCCCCAACCCTTCTCTTACCTCTCTGTCCCCAACCCTTCTCTTACTTCTCTGTCCCCAACCCTTCTCTTACCTCTCTGTCCCCAACCCTTCTCTTACCTCTCTGTCCCCAACCCTTCTCTTACCTCTCTGTCCCCAACCCTTCTCTTACCTCTCTGTCCCCAACCCTTCTCTTACCTCTCTGTCCCCAACCCTTCTCTTACCTCTCTGTCCCCAACCCTTCTCTTACCTCTCTGTCCCTAGCTTTCACGACTCTGTATTTTCCCGATTGCTTTGTACATGACTAACATAATGTGTGCCTCTACTACACATACACTTTCTATCCAAGTATATTACACCTTTTATGTCACTACTGTGGTTCAGTTGCAAGTGTTCTTTGCATTTTAACATAATGCAAAATAGTCTTTCTTTTGCCTTTTGGACCAGGTCATGCCTAAAAAGTGTCTTTGGATCAGTACGCTTACCCCATTAAGACAGGTATAAATGAAATAAATAGCACAATCTTCAGCAAAAGTAAGTCACTAGTACATGTCGACAATAAGCAAGAGAGAATGTAAACTCACAGATTCAGTGCTATAACTAGAACAATAAGGAAAAATGTAACACTTCGGATATAGGCACAAGTAGGGAGCCACTGGCATCAGAATAAAGACCATAACAGAAGGAAACAAATTAAGATTCTAGCAAATTTATTTTAGTTAGGTAAACCCATCATGTCGCACACATCACTTTTGCGGGGTTATGTGAGAACGCTGTCTGGTTAAAATTACCTGTTAAGGTTATACAAAAGGCAATCAGTGACTGACAGAATTAAATCTAGAACTAAAGGCTGAAGTTTGGACACTTGTATCCTTAATCATACGTAACAAATGAACTCATTCCCTCCAGTACAGCTCTTGAATGTGTACCTTTAGATCTTAGTGGGTGTGGGTTGAGCCTTTAAAAAAATGAAGTTTATCACTTTACAATTCTAACAAATATTCATTCACAGAGGTCAAATATCAATACAGTTTTATTTGCCATCATATAGGTTTAAAGATAAAATATTCTGATACCTTGCGTCTGACATGGTTTTCGGATTATTAATGCAAATATGGGAGAGAAATATCTGACGCCTAGAGGCACAGCAGGAGGTAACTGCAGAAACACTTGGAGGTGCACTCGGCTGCAATAACAGAGTACCAAAAAGGAGGTGGCTTGATTAGATTTTTGCAATTTACAAAATAGGAAAGAAAACTGGCAGAAGTAGACAAAGGAGAAACATTTCTATATACATAATATGTATGCGCATACATGCGCGTGCACACACACAAACTCACACGCATGCACACACACATGCAGACACACAAACTCACATGCATGCAGATACACAAACTCACACGCATGCACACACATGCATGCACACACACATGCACACAAACACACACGCACCCATACACATGCACACACCCACGCATGCACACACACACACACACCACGCATGCACACACACACACACACACACGCATGCACACACACACACACACACGCATGCACACACACACACACACGCATGCACACACACACACACGCATGCACACACACACACACACGCATGCACACACACACACACGCATGCACACACACACACACGCATGCACACACACACACACGCATGCACACACACACACGCATGCACACACACATGCACACACACATGCACACACACACACACGCATGCACACACACACACGCATGCACACACACACACACACACACACACACACACACACGCATGCACACACACACACACACTTCTCTTTCACCATCTTCTCTACTCTCTCTCCTACCTCTCACCTTGGCCTAGGATAGTGAGAGCGTCAGAAGTAATGAACAGGCTTGGTGGTGTGGTAGATGAATTTGAACAAGAGAGGTCCTTACATTCACTGCTGCAGTATTCCTTATGTTTGAGATTCCCTGCCATGGAAGCAGTAAAGAATAAAATGGTAAAGTGCCTTGAAACAAGTCAACCAATAAAACCAAAAAGAAGGCACTGGTTAGGCAGGTCAGTTCTCAGTCGAAAAAAGTTTATTGTAGACACAGAAGCACACTGACAGCAATGTTAAATCCACACAAACTAACTTTTTCATTGCATTTTCATCCTATAACTTCATCAGATGAGCGTACCAACAGTTAAAACCCTGATTATATACACTATTTAAAAACCCAAAGCCAATCAGATCAACTAATTAAAAGGACAAGTACATATCTAAAAAGTTGCATAAAATCACTATTTAAAAATCACTATATAAAAAGAACAAACTCATTCAGAACATACAGATTTAAACATATTGTTGCACAATAATAAAAATACATACATTTGTAAAAATATGTATAAAATAATAAAAACTAAAAATGCATATATAAATGCAATGTGTTGTATCAAAACCTATCGAATAACACCATCTACTGACTGAGTTGTAAATTACAACTTAGATGATCTCAGTTTAAACACTGGCTTCAAAGATACAATTTCATTCAAGCCCGAATATCAAAGCCTAGCCTACTGTTGCTTTAAGGTACACCGAACATCATATGTATTCCCCTCTCATAGTGTAGACCATAAAGATGACGTTCGGATATAACATATTCAGAACTTCTTTGCCTCCAGTCCGAACGCATCTCTCGGTCTGTTTGCCTACGTCCTTTTTCACAAGTCCAAACACAATTTCTTTCTCCAGTGAACACCTACATCTTATTGAAGTCTGAGGCATTGCAGATAAATATCCAGTTGTTTTTTTCTGGGCTTTTTTGTTGCGGGGTTAATGTCATCTAGGAAGAGTAAAAGCCAGTGCAGGAGACAGATTTCCCCATAAGTGCTTATTTTTCTTAGGAGCCTCATGACCACATGACCTGTTCTATTTGCCAGTGTTTCATACAGAAGATCCTGCAGAGTAGGCTTTCTTCCACTTTCTTATATCTAGAGAACCAGCATCTTAAACGTATCACTAAAGATACAATGGAAGGAATTTCCTGCCTCAAAGGTCAGTCGTTAGGGAAGAAGAAGGTTAAAAAACTAAGACTGAAATCTTCCACTGTCCAGCCTCTGCTAGGTGTTTCTCCCAAGGTCAGGGAGAACCTGGAAGCTTTTCCAGCTTTGTCGGATTCCTCTGCCACAACCGGGTTAGAGGTTGGTGAGGATCCGTCTTGCATTATGTCTGACAAGGCTTTGTAAGCACCCATTTAGGACATTCAGGGGAACCACTGTTGATCATTTCCAAGGGGCATAGGGGTGTTCCACAGATTCTAGTTAGGGGAAGAAGTTCCTTCTATGGCTATTGAATGGCGCCCTGGGTCACAGCCTTGCAAATTTTATAGGGCTGACATTCCTCTAAAAAAGAAACAAAAAAAACTAAACGTGTTTCTTCAGCTCCTAGGGATCCACAAAGTGACAGGCTATTAGTCAGGGTTTAATGTTTTAATGGCATTAAAACCTCTTCAGGGGATTTCTATTCATACTCCCCTTTGGTCTTCTACTCCCCTTTAAAGGCCCAGAGAACAGAATACTTCTGAGAAGGAATCGGATTCTGGTGAGGAATAATCCCTGGTTTACTCTACTCAAATTCCTTTTCATTTGGACTATGGGTCAGAGGAGGAGGAATTTAATAGTCCTGATACTCCTTCTGAAGAAATTTCCTTTGGGGACACTATTTCTAGGATAATGGAATTTTTTTTAATGGGATTGTGATCAGGTCTCTGACATCAATAAGAGGTATTACGTGTGGTTATGGATGGAATCTCAAAAACCTTCTTTTATTCCTCCTGTTTTGTCTTCCTTGTTGGATGCTTTTTCCAATGCCTCTAAAGCTCCTGATTCTCTGCCCCCTGCTCCCAAGAAGCCAGATAGGTTTTATAGGGTGCCTTAGGATTGCAGCTGCTGACCCCTCAGTGGTATCCATAGCCTCTGACAAACCCTCTCACGTGCTTCCTTCGCCTAAGTTCCTGCCCTCTGACAAATGCAGTAGAAACATGGAAAGGCTATGTAAGAAGGTTTATACCTCAGCTTCTCTGGTCTTCTGGGCTATTAATTATCAGACCCATATGTGTTAGCTCTCCTTTCTCAGGCTTGTCAGCTTAATTCTGATCTCCCAGACTCGGAGGGTAAAACTTTTGCTCTTTCTTTGTTAGAATGACTAACCACTTGAGAGGAAGCCCTTATCAAGTGTAATTATGATGCAGCAGATGCCTGTTCTAGGGCTGCTGCATTTTATTTCAGTGATGAGGAGGTATTCTTGGCTTTGCTGTCAACTTTTATCTGGTTATATTAATGTTACGATGATGGATGCTCCTCTTGACAATAAACTTTTGTTTGGGGAAGCAGCTGCTGAAGTCCCTTCAGGATAAGGGGAAGGCCTTACAGGAGCTGCAAGATGTGTTTGTTTCTCCTGTGCCCAAATTTCAGAGGAACTACCCCAATAAGCCAGCCTTTGCTTGCAGGCAATCTCGCCCTCCTACTAAGGGCAAAAAGAGTGGTAGGCAGGCTCCTCCAGCTAAGTCCACTCAGAAGCCTTCCTTTCCTGATAAACCAGGTGCAATGTCTCTTCCCAGCCACAATTCACTTTTTCTTTGCCTTTCTCTTCCTACTTGGCTTCAGATTACTCTGGATGCTTGGGTTCTAGCCATTATTTGCCAGAGGTACTTCATGGTGTGGAAATTCCATCCCCCTTTTATGGGCCTCCTCAGGAATAAACTTCCTTTTTTCCTCAGAGATTCTTTGAGACATTTTGACTCTGGGTACTATTCAAGAGGTACCTCTGTCCTAAAGGGGGAAGGGGGTTTACTCAATAATGTTTCTAGTGCCCAGGAAAGAGGGTACTTGGAGAACAATTCTAGACCTCTATCATCTAAACACTTTTCTGAAGGTGCCCTCCTTTCAGATGTTGTCCCTTTAGACCGTTTCCTCTTTTGCTCCGTCAGGCCTATATGATGTCTCTGGATCTCAAGGATGCGTATCTGCATATTCCAATCCAACCTCGTTTCAGGAAGTTTTTGCATTTCTCTGGCATTTTCAGTTCTCTATTTTGCCCTTTGGCCTTTCTATCTATGGTGGCTGCGGGGGTAGAAGTGGTGGTTTGACCAGGGTGCATTAGTTTATTTATGCCTACCCAGAACTTTTGAGGGTTACTGATTTTGATGTTGTAGATGGCAGTAGTAGCTCTTTTTGTCTAGTAAAATGGATTTTTTAGTCTCATTTCTTAACTGCTGATGTGCGATTTGGTCTAGGTTTTTTTTTGGTGGTACGCCATAGGGACCATGCTCAGTTTCTGAGGGTAATTTTTGATTTGGTGTCTTTAGTAAGCCATGGTGTAACTTTTGTTTTTACTCTAATGGAGCGGATGAGAATAATCATATTTTGAAAATGTAACCAAACTTAATAACTACTCTCTCTCTCCCAAGTGCACCAGCTGTAAAACAGTTTAACTAATAGAAAACAAAGAAACAAATAGCTAACTTAAGTAAATAACAAATAGCCAAGTTTTTAAACTTTGCTTCTAAAACTTGACACTCAAGACATTTAATCTGGGGAAATATTTAATATTGCAATTAATTCTTTTTAGTGACATTTCCATATGACTAAAACTTTTTTTTAAAGCATTAAATATACTAAATTTTGGTAAATATAATTCTAAGAAACTTTGTTATGGGCTACCACTGTCATCACCATCACTGCTGGTACTTGTAACATGATGCTGTAGAGTTTTAAGATTTGGTTTAATAAAACTATACTGAAAAAGAATGATGTTCATTACTATTACATGTATTTATGCGAGTACAACATCTCTGCAGGCCACGATGTAATGGTGGTAAGGCAGTGCAACTTAAGCTAAGCTAATCTCCACCCGATGGGATCATGCAGTTCAGAAAACTGCATAACAGATCATTATAATGGAAAATGATATGAAGTGCTGCACACTGAGATCAGGCAACAGTGAGGCTCAGAACATCTGCCTTTATCGTTAACTGTTACATAAGCCTGACTTAAGTATATTTATACATAAAAGGTGCATGGGGTGCAGACGGGCCGCTTACAAAGACAGCAGGAGTCTGACCATGACATACAGCTGTACTTCTAGAGACTGCATAGTAATGAAAACAAGAATTTTCTATCTTCCCCACTGGTGTACGATCTTCGCACTGACACACAGCCCTGTATAGCTCTGCCCCTCACACACGAGAGTGATGCAAGAGAGCCTCCTCCCTTGCAAAAATGTTCCTGTACTGTTAGTTTTCCGTTTCAACAAAAGTATATCGGATTCTCTGTGCTTGATATACTGACTCTTCATGTATGATTATACTGACGATTCAATATACTTAAGTTCATGGGTACTTACTAGGCTAGTTTTCCATGTGGATTTTTAGCAGCCTAGCCCTGCATTCCCATGAAGTGTTCAGCCCTTGTAATTCAAGTATGAATAACCTGGAGCTTGGCAGAACATGTGCATGTTACCCCTATGCAGTAAAGGACAGGGGTGTTAAACCAGGGATACATTTCCATTTTCCCATCCATATCTCCAGATTACATATGAATAGAGTACAAGAAAAAATGTGCTTTATGTAAACAGGAAAACAATTCCAAATTGGCCATATTCCCTGGGATACATATCTATCCACTACACATGTTCTGCTTATGTTGCAGAAGAGATTACGATCTCAAGTAGGTACTTATTCCACCACTGGATGTGTGGATGTGCGAGAAGATGGACTGTTTAAGCTCTGTGCATGAAGCAGAGATCACCCCTCAGTAGCCTGTATGATACAGAGAGGAAGAACAAGGCTTTGAGGTAGCCAGTGTAGTTTTTATGACTTAGTTCCGTGACATTCTTAGTGAGAAAGTTTTGTGGTTGCTTAAGCTGCTAAGTGTTTGGATACATTCATACCACAGCTGGCATTATACTCAAATACCGGCCTAATAAGTGATGAATACAGTGGAATGATCACATCCCTGGACCTAGATGTCATAAACTTACTAATACTCTGTGCAATGAAACTGACTTTCTTACCACACTGGATATATGATGATCAAAGATTACCAAAGAACAATTTGTTTTTCATAGAGGTTCACAGGTCCCTAGCTAGTGAAATAATTTTAAGGGGTAGGATGTTGATGTGATATGTACAGGGAAAGTTATGCTTGCCAAAGGAGACCACCACATTTTTGACATTTAGTTTTAGCCAATAGTTATGACACCAGCTACTTGTTTGGAAAAGGCCCTACTGGAGGATCCTGGTGTCTTCAGAAGAGTTTATGATGACATCTATTTATAGCCATCTGCAAACCTGGTAGCTCACAAACCTTTTACATTAGTTTTGACCTCCAAGAAGTAAATGCCTAAAGAGGATCAGCCCAAGTACTGAACTCTGGGGTACACAGCTGGTGACAAGTCCTTTGGAGGAGGTATGGCTGCCTACCCTAATTTCTGGGTTCTATTTATGAGCCAGTCTGTTATCCAATGAGTTATGTAGGGATTAAAATTTAACCATGAGAATTTATCAACAATACCAGAGTGTGGGATGGTGTCTAACTCCTTTGAGAGATCCAGTGTGTACTGATTTTCCTTCATCAACTGTTTCACTAACTCTCTCAAAGAAGTCAATTAAATTAAGCAGGCAGGATATGCTCCTTGACAAAAATTAAACTGGCTTGGATCAACAGACTGTAGGTTTCCTATGTCCTTAATTACTAATTCCATAATGACCCTCTCCATGACCTTACAGAGGAGGCTGGTCAATGGTACTGATCTATAATTACCCAGGTCTGTCGATGCCACACTTTTGTGGAGGGGATGACTTTTGCTATTCTATATTTATCTTTCACAAAGCTTGTTCAGACACCAATATTAAATATTATCTGTATGGGTTTTGAGATATCCTGTCTTAGTCTGGTCAGTAACTCATTGCTTCCAATGGAGATCTTTAGAGTTTGAAAACAAACTTCCAGTGGGTGTGGCTTCAGCCTTTTAAAAAACAATTTAGTGGCTCACAATTCAAACAAATGTCGTATCTCTAGAACTATAAATGCTACTAGAAAACTGAAAATGGCAAACTATTCAGCACAAAGTAATAGTTACAGTGGCTGCAGTCATTCAATTCTAAATATTAAACTGGATTTTATGTGCCATAATCAGGGTCGGCCTTTGCTCAACTAGTGCCCTAGGCAATAAGGCTCCACAGCACCCCCCTACTACCACCCGGCACCCCCATCCTGGTCTAATTACACCATCCAGATTACTTTTTTCTTCCTTTTTCTCACAGTTTGTCTTATGCTTCATTTTTTCCTGTATTCATTCAACACATTTTAAAGAAAATTTCTTTAATAGAAAAAAATAAACAAATAAATGCTGGAAAAGTGCCCCTGCTAGAGTGGCAGCCTAGGCGGACACCTAGTTGGTCTATGTCCAAGGCCGACTACGGCCGTAATAAACACAGTAAATATTATTTTTTTATAATGTTGCATAAACTGCTTATGATATCTCAGCAGTCTTTCAAACAACACACCTACTGCCAGCAGCATTTTCTTCATAAAACTACGAGCTTTCATATGAGGCTAAGCAATTCTGCTTCACTTGACTGAGATGTTTAGAGAAATATGAAAATTATTACAATACAAATAAATAGTATACAAATAATATTTGATATCTCTAACTGCACTAGACAGAAGTCAGATATCAATATAGCTGTGTTTTCCTTCATGTAAGCTTTAAGATGAAACCTTCTAATATTTTATACAAAGCATGATTTGGGGATTATTACTGCAAATATGAACAGCAATATCTGACACCTGGAAACATCAGCAAAATGCAATTGTATAAATGAATGCAGGTGTCACTAGGCTGTAAAAAATTAAAGAAAGCTTTATGGTAGCATTGGTTGATTTCAGAGACAGCAGTTGCTTGACAAGTTTAGCAAGGGCATTTTTGACATCATGACAGTTATATTTATTACTGCACACAATGAATTTTTCCTTTTATTGTACAGCCTATTTATATTTGGGTTCCATCACAGGGGATTGGTTTGCAATTAGGCATTGTATTTGCTTCAGAGGGGACAGATGCATATGGGCAGCTACTCATAAGTGCAGAGAATTTGGTTGTCTATACACACACACACACACACACACACACACACACACACACATATATATACGGTAGCGTTGTCGCCTCACAGTATGACGTTGTTCTGTTAGATTCTCAGCTAAAGCGTCTTCTGTGCGGAGACATGCGTGAATGAGTGTACCTTCATTGAAGGTTGTGCGTCAGAGCTGGCAACTCGGTATGTAAAAATCTACTGCCAATCATTAGCGGACCGGAGTTCCGCTGTGGTGACCCCTAACCGGGGAAAAGCTGAAAGATACAACAACATATGTATGTATGTATGTGTATATATATATATATATATATATATATATATATATATGTGTATTATATATATATGTATATTATATATATATATATATATATATATATATATATATATATATATATATATATATATACATACACACATATATATATATCTATATATATATATATATATATATATATATATATATATATATATATATATATATATATATATATATATATATATATATATATATATATATATATATATATATATATATATATATATATATATATATATATATATAGACACACACACACACACACACACACACACACACACACACACACACACACACACACACACACATCTACTTTTATTAGTCGAAGTTACATTACTTCTAACAAAAGTATGACCTGACTTCAGCGAAAGTGCATTGTCGTGAAAGCCAATTCACTGAAGCACAGTACGGGGATAAGGAAATGTATCTGTAGTGTGATGTTGGAGTTGGTATATTTAAGTAGCAGGGGAGTTCAGGGGGGCTTGACCCTTGCAAAACTATGTTTTTTGTTTATTTTGCCGATTCGGTGAATACACACACACATGAATACATATACATCTGTAAACACATATACGTGTATTGGGCACTAGAAGCTAAGCAAACTGTTAAAAGTCAATAATATTATGTTCATATTGTGGCATCATACTCAGTGATAGTAAAATGTTGCTCAAAACTGCCTCAGTCACATACACCAATAGCTCCATCATGTCACTCTTCATACAGTCATGTGTATGCATGGATGCAAGGACAGGAGTACTTTGCATGGTGTGGCGAATCCTGGCACCCAACAGGCAACTAACCGTGCTTTTCACTAGATTTGCATGGTGTGGCGAATCCTGGCACCCAACAGGCAACTAACCGTGCTTTTCACTAGATTCTAGGATCCGACTCTCTAGCTCCTCCCTTTACCCAAAAATGCCCATGACCATTGTACCACCTCAGATCAAGTTTGCTGCTACTACACAACTATCCAGAAATACAGAAGAACAGTAATACACAAAAACGGTATAACAACAATACAGAGGCTCAAACAGAACAGTGGTTCCTAACAAAAAACTTCATCAGATCATTCCCACAGTCACGGATATGAGGAAGGTTGGAGGTAAGTTGAGGAAGAATGAAAATGGTCATCACAGGTGCATAGTTATGATGAGTACATAACTTATACCTGATGTTGTCATTTTCGTTTGTTCAGTCAGAGTCCCCAGCTATGGTAACCTTGGGTGGCTCTCATGGAAGGATATTCTGGAGAACTGCAGAACTGAATGCAGCCCTTTTTCTGGAGAAGCTATCCAACTTGTAATGAACAATAAAGGTATGAGGCATTAGACCACGTGGCAGTTGCATAAATACCATCAATAGAAACTCTGGCCCAAAAGGCAGCTGATGTAGTCATTGACCTAGCCGAGTGCGCTTTTAGCTGTTTTGGCAAGGTTAACCTCTCGAAGAATATACAAATACAATCTGTTATCCATTTAGCTAGTATAGTTTTAGATACTGGTTTTCCCAATTTGTTACTGGCAAAGGAAACAATTGGTCAGTTTTTCTAAATTCTTTTTTCCTATGAAGATAGAAACAAAGTTGCCTATGTACATCTAAAAGGTGAAGCATGTATTCTCCTTTGTTGTCAAATTTAGAAAGAAAGTTGATCACTTGGTTGATGTTTGCTTCACAGGAAATTCTGGGTATAAAGGAAGGATTAGTGTAAAGTAAACAAATCTTTGTGGAAAATTAAATAAGACTGTTTTGAAGAGAGTACTTGGAGTTCAGAGACTCTCCTCATAGAAAAACGGTCTTCCAAGAAAGAAACTTGAGATCTGCCTTACCTGAAGGTTCAAAAAGGGATTGTATCAAATTCTGCAACACAACAGTAAGATCCCAAGTTGGAGTGGAGTCTTCGGAGAACTCAGTAAAAAGGTACCTTTAAGGAATGTACAATTCTTTGCCTTTAGCCTGATCAAAATTACCTCTGCTGCAATAGTTGGAGATGGCTGCCATCTGAACCTAACTGTGGTGAAAGTAACACCACTTTAAAAAAATTGAAGCAAGAAAATTTAAAACAGCAGGGATTGGAGCAGTGAAAGGATCCAATTCTCTCTGCTGTGCCCAAAAAGAAAGAAAATCTCTTCCATTTATTATTATAATCTTTCTTGTAGAAGGTTTCAGAGATGATAATAAAATCTGGTGAACAGAAGAGGAATGCCTGGAATGCTTAGCCATCATCGGAATTGGAAAAAACACGCGGACAATGAGGCCTGTAATGTCCAGGATGAATCATCCCTGATGGTTGTGAAAGATCTGGACTGCAGTTCAGTGTGCAATGTGGACATAGTAGTTGATACCATAGGAAGAGAAACCATGCTTGCAAAGGCCAGAAGGGGGCAATACTTTGCTCTTCAACCAGTGTGCTTTCTGAAGGAATTTGAGGATTAGAGATAGGGGCGGATAAGCATACAGAAGACCAAAGAGCTGAACGTGGACCAGAGCATCTCTTGTTGACTGTCCCTGAGGGGGGATTAGAACAAAGAACCTGCTGAACTTGCTGCTGAGGAGAGAGGTGAATAGATTGCAGCAAGGTTGAACCCATTTGATGAAGATTATATTTGCCACTAATTGATTGACAGACCTCATGTGAGAAATCAGGATAGCCCTGCTGAGCTTGTCTGCTAGAAAGTACAGTTTTGTACCTACCATAAATGTAGATGTTCGAGGATCCACATTGCTGCAGTCCTAACTATTGGGTAGTCCGCTGTCCAGTCGGCCCGAATACCAGAGTATATGGCTGACGTCGGTCAGGGCGCATTAGACTGACGTCAGTACGTCAGGGTACTAATGCGCATGACCGACGTCATATCCTCAGTCTTTTCTTGCCCCAGATGTCAGAAGACCCTAAAAAGACAAGGCCCAATATACCTGCACCAGAAATATGTACAATATATACAAAAATATATACAAAAATATCAGCATATAACCTCACCTACACAACCACCCCTAAACACAGAGGGGAAGGAGGGAGGGTAAATTGGACTGCAGCAATGTGGATCCTCGAACATCTACATTTATGGTAGGTACAAAACTGTACTATGTTCTTCATTCCACATTGCTGCAGTCCTAACTATTGGGTAGAATCCCAAAGCAGAGGTAAGGGAGGCTGGCAAATCATAAAGAAGCAGGAGCTGACAACATGCCTTGCAAAATAGCTGTGGCAAAACCAGCCCTAGACTTAGAGTAGAGAGGAAGGTGATAATGCTTAGAGAAAGTATGCACTGAACTCCAAGTAGCTGCCTCCAAAATATCCTTAGTTGCCACCCCTTAGAAATGCTGTTGAAGTGGCAGTAGCCCTAGTGGAATGAGGCCTAATCCCAGCTGGAATCTCCTTGCCATGATGGGAATAACAAAATGCAATGCAAAACCCAATCCACCTAGAAATAGTTTGTTTTGACACAGGCTTGCCCTGAACTCAAAGCAAAAGAAACAAACAACTGCTGAGACTGCCTAAAATCCTTAGTCCTGCTTAAATAATAACGCAATTGCCTATGTACATCTAAAGTGTGCAAAATCTTTTCCCCTTTATTTTGGGGGTCTGCATAAAAGTAGGCAAATGAATAGTTTGGTTTAAAGCCACACTAGAAACCACCTTAGGCATAAAGGAAGGATTAGTGCGTAATGATACCCTATCCTTATGGAAAGTCAAAAGGGCTCTACTGCCATAAGGGCCTGCAACTCAGACACCCTTCTTGCAGAAGTAATAGCCAACAGAAAAGCAGTCTTCCATGACAAGTATTTCAATTCAGCAGTAGCCGCAGGCTCAAAAGGTTGTAGAGTAAGTTTTTCCAACACAAAATTGAGATCCCAAGCAGGAGTAGGAGCTCTACGTGGGGGTCTTATATTCCTTGCCCCTCTAAGAAACTGCTTGAACAAAGGATGCGAAAACAATGGTGGGTCACAATCATAGTGAGCTGAAATTGCTGCAGCATGAATCTTAATGGAAGAGAAGGACAAACCTTTGTCCAATAACTCAGTAAGATATTGAAGAGCCACATTCAAATTAGGCTCAGAAATCTCCAAATTCTTTGCTGTACTCCAAAATAAAAACCTCTTCCATTTTTCTGCGTACACTTTCCTTGTACTAGGTCTTCTAGCTTCCATAATCACATTTAAAACTTGATGAGGAAGTTGAGACCTGCTGTGTTTCAACACAGAATATGCCAGGCTGTTAGATGAAGTGAGTGAAGCTTGACATTGAGCAGATGACCGTCCTTCTGAGATAACAGATGTGGAATCAAAGGTAAAGGCCATGGAGGCTTCCTTACCAGACTCCTTAGTAGTGTGTACCAGTGTTGCCGAGGCCAATCTGGAGCTATTAAAATCATCCTTGGCTTGTCTTGTCTGATTAAGAGCACCTTTGGAAGAAGAGGCAGAGGTGGAAAGGCATACACATGAAGATTTTTCCAACTGAAAGAAAGAGCATCCACTTTCCAAGCTGTGTGATGAAACCCCTTTGTGCAAAACTTTGGCAGCTGGTGGTTTAGTGGAGAAGCGAACAGATCTATGTCTGGAGTTCCCCATGACACTGTCAATTTCTGAAATACATGAAGATCCAGTTTCCACTCGTGGGGATCCATGATTTGTCTGCTTAACACATCTGCTAAGGAGTTCTGTGCTCCCGGCAGAAACCTTGCCTGAAGAGTTAGTTGCAAGCTGAGCGCAGTCTCCCATAAAATCATTGCTTGCCTGCATAGAGGATAAGAATGTGTTCCCCCTTGTTTGTTGATGTACCACATGACATTTGTGTTGTCTGTTAGAATCAACACCTGCCCTGGAAGAAGTAACTCCTTGAAAGCCATTAATGCAAACTGGACTGCTAACATCTCCTTCATGTTGATATGTAGATGCTGTAGTCTGACAGGCCACTTGTCTTGTATCCACTTTCCATTTAGATGAGCTCCCCAAGCAATGTCCGAGGCATCTGTCGTTAAAATCTGACTCGCCTCTGGCCGGGTCACAGAGAGTCCCTTGTTTAGGTGACATTCCTGAGCCCACCACAAAAATTCTTTTTGAAGGCAAGGTATTATTTGAATGACAGTGTCCAAATCCTGGCAGTGCTGTGTCCATACATTTTGAGATACCATTGCAGCTTCCTCATATGCAGTTTGGCATTGGGAAGCACCAGAATACAAGATGCCATGAACCCTAATGCTTGAAGGACTGTCCTTGCAGTCAGCACGGACTGATGAGATAGTTGATGGAAGTAAAGGGATAGACTCTTTTGTTTGTCCGGGGTTAAAAAGGCCATCTGGGCTGCTGTATTCAGTCTCACACCCAGAAAGCACATGTCTTGAGAGGGTACTAGACTGGACTTTATTTCGTTCACAGAATACCCTAGGCATCTTAGCACTGCTATAACATATTCCAGATGCTGTAGAAGGTCTTCCTTTTCTTGAGCCAGAATCAGGCAGTCGTCCAAGTAAGGATAGATTTGAATTCCTTTTAGCCTGAAGTAAGCTATCACTGGAGCCAGAACCTTTGTGAATACTCTGGGCGCAGTAGATAAGCCAAAGGGCAATGCAGAGAACTGATAATGAGAATTTCCAGCTCGAAAACGCAGATACTTCCTGCAACTTAGTCTTATAGGCACATGAAGGTAAGCTTCCTTGAGATCTAAAGTTACCATCCAGTGATCTTTGCCCAGCAGAGGTAAAAGCTGTTGTAACGTCAACATCTTGAACTTTGGAATGTCCAGATAAGTGTTGAGGATAGATAAATCCAAAATTGGTCTCCACGTGTTCCCCTTCTTTGGTACTAGGAACAGGCGAGAATAAAATCCTAGGCCCCTTTCTGATACAGGGACTGGCTGAATGGCCCCTATTTGGAGTAACAGAGAAATTTGCTTGTGAGCCTCTTTCCTTTGTGGAGGAGGAACGTCTGGCATGCCTTTGAAAGGGGCAATGTATGGAAATAAAACCTGTAACCGTGGTGAATGATATCCAACACCCATCTGTCTTGAGTGATTAAATCCCAATTTTCTTTGAAAAGAGACAGTCTTCCTCCAAAAGGAGCTGCCAGGCGAGAATCTACTGGCAGCTGAAAAGGCAGGTCATTGGGTCTGTTTACGAAAGGACTGACCCTGCCCTCACCAGAAGTCTGAGCAGGTGAACTCCCTGTTCTAGGCCTAAAAGAACCTTGAGCTCTGCCCCTACCACGTCTAGACCTACCCCTAGAATGGGAATCATAAGCAGGATATGTCCATCCCTTAGTAGGCCAATTTCTACTAAACTTCGGTGGCTGCACCTGCAAAAAATCTTTAACAGTTTGCATAGACTTAGCTTTGTCCTCCATTTTCTTTAAAACTGCTTCCACAGGCGAACCAAACAACACATCAGACTGTAAAGGAGCATCCAAAATCCTTGTCTTAACATGCTCAGCTAAATTCTGATCCCTCAACCAGGCATGCCTGCGAAGAACAGAACTAGTGGCAGCCACCCTCGAGGAGGCCTGTACAGCATCAAAACCACATTGCAAAGAATGCTTACCCACTTGTTCAGACACATGAACTAAATCCAGCAACTCTTTACACTCAATACCTTCCGCCAAAGCATCCACCTTAGATTTCAGTTGTGAAAGGAGATAATTTTGATATTTTAGCATGTGAAACTGACAATTCAACGCCCTCATGGCTAAAGTGGAAGAAGTATACACTTTCTTTCCCCATCTATCCAAAGCCCTTGCCTCTTTATCAGTGGGAACAGGGGTTTTACCAACAGGGGGCGTAAGACCTTTAGGTGCCTGAGAAACAGTTTCCGGGTCTGCCCTAGGACTCTTAAAAGATACTTATGAGCTTCAGGCACCCTATAGTACCTATCAGGTTTAACAGGAGCAGGAGGCAAAGAATCAGGGTTCAGGGAAGCCTCTGCAAAAACATCTTCCACCACATTCAACACAGGAGGTATAGCTAAGGGCCTATGCTGGGGGAAACACAAGAATTCCCTAAGCCTTTTCCTGGAATCAGAGTAATCCTGGCCTTCCCATTTAAAGTGCTCCCTCATGGAATGCAGAGTCTCTGAAAATGAGAAATCCTCAGGAGGAGAAGCTGTAGGAGTGGAATCATCCACATCAGAATCAGAATAAGGAGGATACTCCTGCAAATCTTCCGCAGAAGACTCAGAAGCCTCTGAACACTGTTCAAAACTATCAAACTCAGGTTCCACCCTAGGCCTCTTATCAGGAGGGGGCATAGAACCTCTAATCATAGTAATCAAATCTTCTGCCATTTTAAGCATATGTTTCTTAGGCACAGAACCTGAAGTGCTAGGAGAAGCCCCCACTGAAGCTAAACTTGGCCTACCTCTCAAAGAAGTTTTGGAAACAGAAGGAGAGGCTCTAACTCCCTTGGGAAGAGAGGGAAGAACAGTTACCTGAGAAGCCCCCTCAGCCTGGCCTACCTCCTGAGAAGGCACATCCTGTAACAGTAAAGTCTCTGCCTGAGACTCCAAAGAAACTCCTGGCAAAACCTCTGGCTCCACTGAGCCTTCTAAAGAACCGACGTCCGGGACTGCCGGTTCATCAACCCTAGGCTTCGCTGTTTTGTCCTTGCGCTTCTTGGACGAAGCCATTTTATAATTGCAACGCTTCCCAAACACTAACCTGGCACAGTCTAACCTTCTCTTAATAGTGCGTTTGTTAAACCTAGCACAAGAGCGGCATCCAACAACGTCGTGCTCAGGCCCTAAACAAGGTATACACAAGGTATGGTAATCCCTATGAGGTATGTTTCCCACAAGAAATACAGTTATTCACTTTTTCTGACATCCGGTTAAATACTGAGGCAAGAAAAAACCAAAATGTTCCCCAACGGGGTACTTAGCCAACTCTGATTCGGTCTGAAACTCCGACTTCAGAAAATTTCAGAACGCCAACCTGCACTCGCAAAACTGCTTCTGCATCGGACCATGCGGCAAAAAAGACTGAGGATATGACGTCGGTCATGCGCATTAGTACCCTGACGTACTGACGTCAGTCTAATGCGCCCTGACCGACGTCAGCCATATACTCTGGTATTCGGGCCGACTGGACAGCGGACTACCCAATAGTTAGGACTGCAGCAATGTGGAATGAAGAACATCACTGGATTTCACCTGTATGTGCATTGCTACAAGAAAGCAGTAGAAGGAGATTGCCCATTGCCAGACTCTCACTGCTTGCCAGCAAAGGGGGTACGATCTGTTTCCTCTTGTTTGTTGCTATACCACACTACCAGACTACTGACATGTTGTCTATTTGGATACCAATTGTCCCTAGAGGAAGAGAGTTCTGAAGGGCTGCAACATTAAAAGGACCACTCTCATATCCAAGACATTTATACGCAATTTGGTCTCTTCTGGGGACCATGTGCTTGAACAGACTGTCGCAAGAAATGCCCCCTATCACCCAGATTGGGAAGGGTCCGTGGTTAATGTGGCATTTGGAGGAAGGCTAAAGGGGCAACCTTGACAAAGCTTGTTGGACTAAATCCACCACAGTAGGGAGTTCTTGCAGACTCAAAATAGTTTTATAGGATGTTGCAAAAGCAGTCAAAGAATAGACCAATGAATTGCTAGAGTCCACTGGAGGATATGGATATGAAGACAAGCAGTAGGTATCAAGGTAAAGCACTGCAGCCATCGATCCTAGGACCACTTTTGCTGGGGTAAGGGGTAAGAAAGAACCCGTGTAACATGCAATCTCGCGGCAAGAATTCTGCTTTTTAGTAAGAGAGTGAAGTGATTGACTGTATCTAGCAGAGCCCCTATAAACTCCAAGAAGTGAACTGGTTGAAGGTGGGACTTTAAAATAATTGATTGGGATTCCCAAGGATTGAAATAATTGTTGTAGGTAATCCTTAGCTTTTACTATAAAAGATGCCTGGTTGGTGTGTGGAGGAGCTAGTCACCTAGATAAAAGAAAGAAACACACAATCGATATGGTCTTAGAGGAGCTGTTACCACTGCCATGCATTTGGTGAATACCCAGGGGCTGTGGTGATATCAGAGGACAGGGCTTTTAAGTGATTATGACTAGCCCCCAGATGGAAGCATAGGCCTCTGACAGTGATTGTTCATTTTGATATGACAGTACATGTTCTGAAGATCTTCTGAGCACATCCAGTTGTCCTGTAACAGAGGCAGAAAGAATCGAACCGTGACCATCTGGAACTTGGAGTTCCTTACAAACTGGTTGAGATAACTGAGATCCAGGAGATCCAGGATAAGTCTCAGGTCCCCTGCTTTCTTTGGCACTAAAAAGAACCTCAAGTAAAATTCAGATCCTCTTTGGTCTAGTGGGACCTCTTGAATGGACTCTTGTCCAGCAGCTTTTGAGTCTCCAGAGCTACTAACTCCCACTGACTGGGTAGAACATCAGTAGTAGTTTTCTTTTCATAGAGGGAATTTGCAAAAAGGGAATGAAATATCCTCTGGACACTATTTTGTACTCGCATATCATTTGTGATAGCCGCCCAGGCTTCTGGGTGCAAAGACAAGCTCCTCCGACTGTCTCCAGAGAAGAACAGTCGGGCAATCGCGTATGAACGCTGAAAGGGTCTATCCAAGAAGGAATCTCAGAAGCCCTGGCTTTGCAGACCTCCTCTTCCAAGTGGGTGGAATCTTCTATTATTTCTGACTCTGCTTCTTGGAGAAAAATCCCCACTTCAGTCCTGAAAAGGTCTTTGAGACTTCTGGAACCACATCTTCTTACCACTGCATTGATTCCTAGAAAATGGTCTTTGCGGGGCAGAAAAATGGATTCTCATGGCAGACAAGGTCTTTCCATCATGCTCACGGTGGAAAAGCGTTTCTTTAATGGTTGGCCCAAACAGACAGGATCCATCAAAGGAAACATTGATGAATGACGCTCTGAAGGGCTCCGCAAAATCAGACAATTGCATCCAGGCATGTGTCCCAATGGTTATGTCTGAACCTGAAGCCCATGAAGAACCATTAGTTGCATGAGAGATCAGCCTCATGGACACATTTGAGACTGACTGTAGGATGGCCAGTTGAGAAAAGAAAATCTTCTCTTCCTCTGTCGACATGGACCCTGGGTAGAGTTAGAGAGTTCCTTGATTAAGTCCATCTGTAACACGGTGAAGTGTTCCCAGACAGTTTAGCAACCGTAAGGCAAAGGTTGATGAGGCATAACTCACTTCCCACACCTGTTTAACACCCTGGACTCTCTATTAGGGGGATGAACAGAGGAGCTCTGTTCAGCCAGCTCCTTTTTGGTGGCTGCCGCACCAACCATGACATCCACAGGCATTCCCTTACTCCAAAACTGTCTATTTTTAGGTGCTTCAAGAATCTCATCTGGACATTGTGGAATCTGTTCTATGGTATCTGGTTCCTTCCATGTCCATCAGGAGACAAGCTCTATAAGCTCATCCACTGGGGGTACCCCAAGATGTAGATGGGCCAGACCTGAAGGCTTCTAGGAACATCAGTTTCTCCTAGAAAGCTGTTTCGAAGGACCAACCACCTTTTTGGTGCAGAATTTCTAGAATGTCTCGAAGAGATGTCTTCTGGTAGAGATCTTGGGGACATTTTCCCTGCATCAAAATCTGTCTCTTCAGTCAAAGATTCCTGAGGGGAACCCAAGTGCCTTTTTTTACACAACCTCTTCCAGGGGATCTCTTCAGTGGGATGTTCTGGAGAGGCATTTGAAGAAGCAGGGAGTTCCCTAACGAGCACTGCCTGGAAGCTCTTAAAGGCTGGCTGTCCCTATGGAGCAGGATGAAGAGACTTAGAAACAGGATCCAAAGAGGGAACAGGGATCAGATCCAAAGAGGCAAGAGTCGAAATGGCTCTCCAGTGGGAGAAAACCTTCTTCACCACCTTTAACATCGGGAGACCAGGAGAAGCAGAGGTCATCCTAAGTGGAGCCGATGCTCTTGGATCAGACAAACTGGGACCTCCCCTGATACTCCACTTTGAGGGAGAAGTTGAAGCCAAGCTGTCCAGCACAGAGGCTCTGAGGGGAAATGATGGTTCTCAAAGCTTTAGTGTTGAAGTCATTCCCTCAGATCTGATGCAAATGCTTCAGCTCTGAGACACATCCTGCTCAAGGGGAGCTGGAGTCAAAAGGGAAGTAGTAGGAGTGGAAGATAAAGGTATCTTCAGATCCAACAGTTCGACTCTTGGAGATCTCTCAGAGGGCTCCAAAAGAAAAGGATGGATTGGAGGAGAAATGACAGTATGTGGGGAAGGTTTAAGGCTCACAGCTCCAAATATGGATCTGTGTTGTGAGAAATGTTCTCCTAATCCTATCCACCTCCGCCTGCGAAAGACTTTGGGCGGACCTGATCAAACAGGAAGTCGAAGGAGGTCGAGAAGGCTTTCTTGCTGTCTACTGTAAGAAAGGAGACCTCAACCTTGGAGACACTGGCTCCAGAGAAAAACGAGGACTTCAGAGCCGAGGAGACTGACACTGAAGGTGTAGGATCCATGGACTTCAGATCCAACAGCTTGGAGATTTTAGCTGGAAGTTCCAATGTATGAGCAGATTTGGGATACCTGACAGGAGAGTGCTTTCTATGTTTCCTGGGTCCATAGACTTAGATTACTGTGAGGGGGTTTAAGCCCCTGAAGTAGAAACTGCCGAACAGGGAGCAAAATTAGGGATAAGCCCTAGGCTTTTCAGCCATTGCCGTAAACTTACCAAATGACAATAAAAAAGTCAAGAGCGTGAGATTTAAAGTTTTTTTTTTTTGGAAAGAAAGTAGAGGAAGAGAAAGTTATACCAACAATGGTAACAAGATTACCATATAGAAAAAGATAAGGGGAAGTAGAGAGATACCAGCAATGGTAAAAGCGAATACCAAAGTATGATAAGAAAGGGTTGTAAGAAATAGGACTAGTTTAACGGGTAAAGAGAAGACGCTATATAATGTAATAAGTAAGGAAAATGTGTTCAACTTTAAAGTTTTACTCACTATTCCCAGAAAAAAAAAAAAAAAAAAACACTGGCTGAGCTTGAGAGAATGCAATCCCGACTGAATTGCTAAGAGTGGAAATCAAGATCTGAGGTGGTACAGTGGTCAGGGGTATTATGGGCAAATGGAGAAGCTTGAGAGTCCGATCCTAGACGTGACAGAGTCAGATTCAACACCCATTCATTGAGCAACACATGAAAATGATAACATCAGATCCCTCTCTTTACTCATACTGGTAAGGGGTGAATCACTGTCTTACAGTAAGGAGTCAGCTACGACTAGGAAGTAGGATAGAGTGGGGGGTTGCCTTATGGGCTTTTGAGATGAGACACAAAGTATTAAATACATGTTTCATAGTGGATGCTGCAGGAGTGGATTGTTTAGAGGTTGCTGCAGTATTTTTTTTTTACATTACGCAGGTCAAATTGCTATGCTTGGAGAAGGGTGGTGCAGTATATAGTGTTGGAAAGCAGCAAGCTGAAATGCACATTTCTGTCACTGTCACCATACTCGAACATTACAAGAGTACAAAAAGAGGACTATTTCTATGGAGCACAGAAAGGCAGACTGTACATGAAAGAGAAGTCAGTTCTACGATCACTTCTGAATGATCAGGGATTTGGCTTGGCAATAAACAATGTATGATACTATCATCAACAGCATGAAATACACATTACTGAGCCCATCATGTCATACATGTTTTTCATAATTGTGCATCAGAAATATGTGGCTAGAGTTGCTATCTTATTCTGAGGGTAGGCTGTCTTGTTTCTCATGAATCATGCAGCTGCCTTGATTTCAATCACTGATATGGCTTGCTGGGGAGCAGCATATGCCTGTATCCCAAGTGCTCCCTAATGAAATTTCAACAGAACTGCCACAGAACGTCAGTTACAGGGCATCAGAATTATTACATTGCAATAAAAGGACTGTATGTTCAGTAGGCTTACCAGGCTAACAAATTGGTTTTATTACCAACCTAAAAAAAGTAGCAACAGCACAAACAACCTACTGTGATTTACCCAGAGATGCAATTGTGCCTCTGCACTGGGCAAAAGTCAATGAAATATTCTGCAGTATCAAATTGTTTCCTAAAATTTTCATGTGTGACCCACTGCTAAAATAACACAGATGCATCCTAACCAGTCAGTCGTAGTTTTTACATTGTGCTATGTATGTAGGTGAGATACAAAATAAAACACACCTCTCTTTGAGGTCCTTTGCTGCTTGCAACACAGATGTGATGCTTCCAACATCAACTTTTTGAATGCAGACGTCTGCTCCAGGATAAGAGTTTATCAATGTCGTTCTAGCTGCTTCTGCCCTCTGCAGGTTCCGACAAGCTAAGCATAGATGAATTGTGCTATCTTCAGACAAAATTCGTTCACACAGTGCCAGACCAATGCCACTACAAAAACAAAAAAATATGACAGTGCATGTAACATCCACCAAAATAAATAAATATATATGTATGTAAAACTGAATTTTAGCCAAGTTTAATTAGCATAACATGTTCCTCCTATTTCATTCAACATCTGACATCACTCCAACTGTGGACAAACGAGGAAGGGTTTAGCCAACAAACACTGATGGAAACCAGTCCAAGACCATCATTTCTGGAAAGCCACAAACTTCCACTTCTGTGTACAATTACTACAACAAACATATTGTGTGTGTGTGTGTGTGTGTGTGTGTGTGTGTGTGTGTGTGTGTGTGTGTGTGTGGTAGAGGGGGGCTAGTAGCTAGATACTAACATTCTCGGTCAATATCTTCAGTAAAGTACTACGCAATGCACTACAGCTTTGTTCAATGAACTGCTATGTGGTTTTCAGAGTAACAACTCGTGTTAAACTCCTGGGCAGAAAAGAATTAATGCGAAGAAGCAAATTAGATATACCACCACACACCTGTATACCAGTTATAGCAGCCACACAATCCTGTGAGGGATATACTTTTATAAAAGGCTTTGGTTCAGCTATCGGCTCAATCACCTGCCTTCACGTTTATATTCTTCAGAATTTCACTCTGGCCAAGGCACTCTCCCATTTTGTGTCAAAGCAGATGATTTGGGGTGTTTTTCTAGTTCTTATTTTTCTTGTATAAAAATTTACAGAATGCCACTGAGGAGTTTACCAACTGAGGTCAGCTTTATAAATAGTGGACCTGTACCTTCTGGGAAAAAATCACTTATTTTGTAATTATGACCATAACAAAAATGCAAAACAGCTACATTTATTTGGCATATTGAGAATTTACGACTGCCATGAGAAACTGTCCAGTAATAGAATGCTTTACTTCCATCTGAGACTGCAGTATTAGTTTCTTAGTAACCCAGACATTTTGCACTGTATAATATGCAAGACTATATTATCTATAGCAGTTGGTCTGGTGCATTTTTTCCCTTCTTTGCTTGTTTAGAAATCTGCAGGATGGCACGCATTAGGTTACCAATTAAGAGCTGGTTTAAGGGCCTGGACCAATATCTTCCCATTTCAGGCTTCATCTTCGGCATACTGCGGACCCCACAAGAACTGTGAAATGTATGTTTGCTGTACTGACTTTTGCACATTGTACAATCACACCCCCGTCCATAGTTACACAATAGTGCCTTTCTGGGCCACAATGCCTGTTAATACACCTGCAGCCCTGCGTGTATGTGTGCATGTGCGTGTGTGTGTGTGTGTGTGGGGGGGTCACTGACCCACCCAGGCATGCGCAAGTGCTCATTGTGCAGCTTTGACCGCATATGTGACTCCCATTTTTTGAACAATACATGCATCCAGAGAAATAGCTTACAGAGGAAACTTCTCTAAACAAAGTCTACAGGAAAGAGAGTTTAAAGTACTTTATTCAGTTAAGTAGGTTTCCACTATATTAATGGCAGTCACCTAGTGTGGCTGTATGTGACTACCTCCCAAGCATATAAAAAAGGTCTCTTGGTACTTGTGAAATAACAAACCAAGAGAGAAATGTTTCATACTTCGCAAAATTACTGATTTATGTTCTGTAGAGCTGGTTTAATTTCTTACTCGAGGATACAAAGGGCTGTACTACTAACAAGGGGCATCCAAAGATTTCGGAAGGAGCTAACCACCAAGTGAATGGCCTGAAAGCAAATGTTTCAGAAAGGGTTAGAACGTCAGCTGCGTTGTTGGGCTCCTACTTAACATATCCTCAATGTTCCCAAAGTTGTAGGTTACGTAGTTGGAACGTTACGGTATCTTTATACAAGATTTGGACTTTCACAGAAATAGACTGTGCAGCACGCAAACAGAATGACAAATCAGGTTCTCAGTTCAGAAATCTATATTTATTTAGCAATTCAGTAGTAACATCAGTTTAACTGTGATGGGTGAGTTTCTTATTTGCAGCTCACTACTTTCATCTGTAATCTTTTCTCTGTACGTTTTTCGCTTCATCATCTGTTAAGTGGGTTACTCCCACCACACTACTGGCCTCTTCAGGTGAGGACCACAGTAGCCATACCTCTCAACTGCCCAGATTTTCACAGAACGGATAGATTTTGGCCTCATATGTACCTCATAAAATGTGTCTGCCTGGCAAATCACAGAGGATTGAAATCTACTCAGACTTCATTTCCTTCAGAGAATAAATGGTAACACAAATCCTGTTTTAGGCATGTTCGAAGTTTGCAAAAGTAAATATTTTAAATCTGCCCCTATTTTGGGTATTTGTCAATCCGTTATTTTACTGTTTGCACAGATTTAGCTATGTCATACGTTGGCGACAGAATTGCTACTTCTCCACTGTTGGCATCTTTCTCAAAGAACACTTTAATGAATCAAATTCATTAAAAGTTAATAAATTTGGTGGCACAACATGTGACGATATCAAGAGTGAGTTGTTTGGAACCTGGTTGTGATAATACACAAGTATCAAGTCTCTCTTCATCAGGAGGAAGAATGGGGACTGGTCACATTAATTATGTATATGAGCCTCTTATAAGCATTATGTATATGAGCCTCTTATAAGCAGGTACTGTAAACATTTTTGCCAAACAAGAGAAGATTAGTCTTTCATAATGTATTTCATGAGATATGAACCCAGTAGGAGTGGGCACAGCCTCTCATATTACATGTGATACACACACTGACAGAGACAAGTCAGACTGGAAGAAATTTTCTAAAGAAGCTTTCATACTTTGCTTTAAGGAATATGAGCTCCACAAAAGCAGATAGCCTCTCATATTACACGTGATACAAAACAGGCTAATAGTCTGTTGCTAGCCTTGTACAAGCATATATAGCTCTATAGCGGTAGCTCATGGCGCATTGTCATGTTCTATCAGTTAAAAATAAGAATAAAAACCTCTTAACTAAGAATGAGGTTCCACAGGCTGCAGGAGTTACGAGTCTTTCAGGAATATTCAAATAAGGGATTAACCTCTAAGCTTTGGGTTTGACTCCTTGTTTTTCCATAGTCTAGATTTTCCTGCAATCGGCTCCCTGGACCCACACACCATTGTCTGCAACTGCCTTCAAGTACCCGACCTGTTGAATGTAAATGTATTAGAACAAGAACACTTGTCCACCTACCTATTTTACTGAATAAACTACTTGAAACTTCAACAAGGCATCTTTCTGGCACCCACCCTGTTGAGATGAATAGTGTCTCCTAGAACTCTTAAGGTGGCTTTATCTGGACTAATCCTTTGTATTTTGTTTCTTGTTAGTCCTGTCATTTTCTGGGTCACAGGTGGAATACCAGAGCTGACTCGAGCTTTCTGGATTACCTCCCTTTTCATTAGTAAATGGGAGGAGGATTTCAATATGCTTCAGATTCTGTCACAGACAGAAACAATCCAAGAGCAGGGAGCCACTTATGTGCACAAAAAGCACAAATTAAAAAACTGTGGTCTGTATGAAACTGATTGCATTTTAGAGAATAGTGGTGTAATTAGATCACCTACTGAAATTGCTAATGTGGTGTAGTTAGATCACCTACGGAGATCGCCAATGTATTTCAGGACTATATTTCTCCAGTATACTCCCATCCTAAGGAAGAGGTGTCTACTCCACAGTTGAGGAAGCAAATGCTACAGAACGTCCAATTAAACATTTTGCCATCTTCTCAGACACCTATTTTGACTGCTTTAATAACTAAGCTGGAAATTTCTCAATCTATTCATTCTATGCTATCAGCAAAATTCCTGGCCGTGATGGTCTTCCAACCAGTCTGTATAAACTCCAACCTCTTTTAATTCATGCTGTGTAACATGCTTTGGGAGGAAGCTCTCATTGTCAACCAATTTCTTAAATAAATTCTGAATCAAAGATGTTTGCAAAAATTATGGCGCCTCTGTTGTACAGTAGGTTACTTTAAGGTAGTTTATAAATGTTAGGTTGGTTTCCTGAAAGGTAAATTAAATACCGATCACGAGGGTTCTTGTGTCGCTATTGCAAGGTCAAAGCAAGCAGCAGTGCTATTACATTTTGAAAAGGCATTTACTGGGATTATTTGTGGGATTTGTTATCTCATATGGCTCTTCCTGTAGAGTTTGTTCAGAGAAATTAAAACAGACTTTCTCCACAGACTAGAATATTAGCCAGATCTACTCTTTCTTCAGCTTATTCTGTATCCTCCTTCACCTTTTCTCTTTATTAGCTATTGACCCTCACATTAAATTAGTGGCCTATACTCCTTGTTTACATGGTTAACACTTGTTAGAACAACAGGCTGACTGCAGATGAGGCTGATGCTGAAGATCTTTTTGTAAAAGTATTTTCTTTAAAACAAAGGTCTATGGTTCGAACTCAGGACTCTTATCTCTTAGGAAGGTAAATCTTGTTCTTTATCAATATGGTTTATGTGGCCTCCTAAATATTTGGGTACATTGATATATCATGATTTGCAGATTATGATCCATCTTAATTTAAATTAAACAGAGAGGAAATATGCGGTCTTCATACTTCAGTCAACTTTCATTTATGGGCAGAATCCATGATCTTAAAATGATTTTGTCCTGAACAAAATGATTTTGTCCTAAACTGCGTTACTTTCCGAGGCACATTTCTATATTACCATTACATAAGGGCTTCATCAGGACACAAGGGTTGATGTTAGGGTTTGCCTGGAATAGTAGGATGCATATATAAGAAAAGGAGATAATTATATGTCATTTGTGAATATTAATATGATTTATTTAGAAAGGTAACAAAAGGAGATAAAAAAATTCCAGATAGCTGGGTTGGCAGTAAGTGGTTGTGAGTCACTTGTGACCATCAACATGATTCATACGCCTGTGTTAGAAATATATTAGAACTGTATGTCATACTGTATAGACGTGTGCTGAAGAGATATTTTTTATACACTATTGTAACTTAACACGCAAGACTGAAACACAGGAGATTAACTTGCAAAATTTCAGAAGAATGACTGGAGGTTAATTTACTTTATTGTTGGGCCATAAGCAAAAGAGGTTCTCTCTCAGTTTCAGTGCAGTAATAGACAATGTCTAGAACCGGAAGTTTTTTTGTACTGTCTTTACATATGGAGGAAAGAAAATTATTTTACGACTGCCACAATTTGCTAAAAGATCTAAGAAGGGCCTTGTTTTATGTGTTTTCACAGGGAGATGCTAAATGCTGGTAGTTTCTAGCAATGGGGGTTTAGCTTGGGAAAGAAAGTCAGGTGACAAAAAGTGATGTCATCCCGCAAGCTAACCCAGCAGTAATAACGGATATTAATTTAAGAACCCTCTGAGAGCGTTGACTGCGCATTTTGTGCTTGACCCAACAGCATCCGCTGGAAAACCCACTCCCCACATCTGTTTTGCCTTCCTTTGAGTAAGTCCAGGGTACAATAATTTCTCTTAGATACAGTTAGGAATATAATGCAGTATAGCTTAGATGTTTTCTTTATTTATTTGAGACTGTCCTGCAATGTTTTAAAGATTTCCTGTGATTTTGAACTCTGAAGTTACTGGGACTGTTTTACTAAGTTGTCTTTTATTGTTAAATATATTTAAACCTTTCAATTGTGGCTGGTCTGTCTAGAGATATTTAACCTCTTAAAGCTCTTAAGAGTATCTGCATATCCACTTGGTGACACTATGCAGGCCGCTCCTAAAAGCCTTGATCTTGGTCAAACTACCATTTGGATTAATAGTAACGTGCAATATTGGACACCCTTTGCCAAAGGCCTTAAAGTAGCTGATGAATAGTGGCTGGAGGCAATGAAAAGTACTTTATACTCTGGGCAGAAGGGGGCATAGCTAGCAAACCTGTGCCAGCCTTTCCAGGGTGTGTATGTGTGTTTATAAATCAAACCTCAAAGTGTGTATGTGTGTGTGTGCGCACGTCAGCTACTTGGGCAGGCACATAAAGCACTGGTTGGACAGAGAGGGTGATGGAGGTCTTGGTTTGGCCACTCAGCTGAGATCTCAACTCTATAGATGTGCCACTGCTGAGTCTTACTGGGGATCTGGAAAAAGAGGGAGAAACCAGCCCCAGACTGACTGTGGTCTGTGTGTGTTCTTAAGGAAAATTGCACTTTACTCTGTGTGCACTTGTCATCCTCCCAGTGTATACACCCCCCCGCTGTTGCCAGTGGTGAGGATTGAGGCTTCCTTATCTATTATTTAGTATACAGAAATCCGAGACAGAGGTAGGCTTTCCTAATATTAGGAAATATGCTGAAACTCTCACATTGCATAAATTGTCTGTGCCCAATTCTGATTCATTGTGGGGTAGGATAGAGTCTAAAATTCTGAATGCTGTTTCACCTCCGGATGTTTGCTTTGTGTGTGTGTGCTGATGTTTCGAGTCCCGTTCTTAACAACTAAAGTAATGGCATGTCTTAAAGTCTCTGCTATAGCCTTGAAGTTCCTTCGCCAGGCTTGCTCTGCCCTACATTTAGAGTTGTTAAGGGTCTTCTACTTTGGGCCATCCAGATTTGAAAATCAAACAGAGTCCTATTTTCTGGAAAGATTAATATTGCATACACCCACACGCGTCTAATCACATTATTCAACATGTGAATTTGTCTCCAACATTTGCTTCGTTTGAGTATACGTTAAAGCTCTTTGGCTTACAATCATTAGACAGATTATATTTTCAGTTAAGGCATGCTTTTAATTTGTTGAAGGATCTGAATCAGATCCCCTCATTTGTGTAGCTTAATGACAATTGTGGTGTTTCTCTCACTTTTCATACCAGTTAAACCAGAGTCTATTTACAAATTATTTTTAAGTAAAGAAAATTTACATACCTCTATATTCATTAAGTCTGGGCATTAAATATATTATGATGAATGCCTGGTTTGTATGAACAATCTCAAATGTTTTTATGATGCTTATTGGTCTCCTGTTAAAACTGCGATTTATGGTTATTTGCAAGTAATTAAGTGTACTTCATGTAACTTAACCAAAATTTGTGATGAGAGTTGGGATTCATCATGTGAAGCATCTCAATCTCTGTGGATGTAGATTAATGATTTGATCTCCATGATTTTTTTATACGCTTTATATGCTTCAACACTTAGCATATCAGCAAGTTTTATAGTGGTAAACTTTCCTTCATTGTTGAGAATATATATTTCTAGGCATTGGCAATTCCCTCTAATATTGTTAGTGGTTTATGCAACTATTTACTTGTACATTAAACATGCTTCAGAATAATTCACTGGACTTTAGACTGATTAATGACTTTGGCTCTACTGAGAATCTGATGCTGGAACCTTGTTTAAGATTATTAAATGCTGATACACAAGACTTCTGAATTCATCATATGGATTGGGTTTCGGCATATAACTCAATAGATTTTACCTAGCTTAGTATGTTGTTCTTAAATCATCCCAAGTTAATGGCGCAAATGTTTCTATTGCTGTACTTGTTATAAATGCTCTTGATGTTATATTGCAATAAATACATACATAAATAAAGCAGAATGGTGTATTAGATTGTATTTACATAGGCTACCTTTGTATAGATGCTATGCAGTCCAGCATTAGAACTCACTTACACAAACCAGTTTTGCTTTATTTTTAGAATATGCACTGAGTAAAGTATGATGAATACAATAATGTGTTCTCAGTGGAGTACTGCTCTTAAATGTTTTTTTTTGCATTTATTGATTGGATCTACAAAACAAGAATTTAAAACTAACCCTACTACAAAACAGGAAGCAAATGTGTAGACTGCATTGTTTCAGCAGCATGCATGCAGGAAAGTTCTAATTCTCAGACTTGCAGCTGTTTTGGTTTTGCTGGTGATTGCAATTAGCACTTGTAAATTTCCACTGACTGTGTCTCAGGACAGTGGTCTTGCCAGTCCGCCTTTAAGAATTTCTTTGCAGTTGCAACAAAAAGAAAATGGATCCAGATGGAGGGGGCTACATTTGAACATGATTTCAAAAGCCCGACAGGATATCCATCTTGGTATAACTCAAAATCTTCTAAGACAGCCTTTACCAAACAAACAGCTGGTGTCAAAACCACAGAGAAGAACTAAATGCCAAGACATATAAATATCTTATCCTCCAGCAAGCATGATTTCCTTTTTAACTATCAAATTTACAACACAACCCTAAAAGTTGATCCCTTAGTCAAGTATCTATGAACTTGTGTCGACAATGAACTTTTCTTTGATCACCATGTATCCTCTATTGTAAGAAGTCCATTTTCATTGCGCAGCTTTTATCAAAAAGTAGGGAGTACAGTCGCATCAGGCCAATTACTGTACACAATGCCCCATTCGGTATATACCTATATAAACACTTGTCATAAATGGAGTCACCACAATGTTTTCACCCTAAAAAAGGTATAATCACAAAAACCTATGCAAATGATCTCAAAGCCTTGTCCCTCATCTCTGTATCATACAGTACATAAAAAGAGACAACCTATGCCTCTTGTATAGAGTTTCAACACACCCTATCCTGTCAGACCTATTACACATTCACTAGTCCAACAATAGCATGAACACCCAACTCAAGAGATCTCAATCTTTTTTTTTTTTTTTTGCAACACAAGTACCTATCCATCCAATATATTCTAAGATAATACGTCCTCTATGGAACAGTGTTCCACATAAGGCAAGTACTACTTCTAATCAATTCAAATAGAATTTGGACAAACAGACGGGAAACTACAAATTCACTTCCAATTTAGTACCCATATTCCTCAAGGATAGGGGCAACAAGTAAATGTCCCAACCACCAGTGTAGCACAAGGCTCTACCCTTGGTCCCCTCCTCTTTAATATTCTCAATAATACCCTCCACATCTACACAACAGGCTTTCCCAATACATTACAGAGAGGACACCACACTTGTTTGCAAATCTGGCAACATGGCATAGCATAAAAAAATTACTGAGGATGCTTTCATAGTCATTGAAACTCACAACTCATGCTCACCCCAATAAAAAAATATTACTTATTTTCTTCAAATTCCTCTCTCAAGAAAAAATTGCCTACAGTTCAAACTAGAGTGCATTTACTTGCCTTGGTAGTTTCAGCATGTCAATGACCCTATTCAACTGCTGCAATCCTACACCTTCATCAAGGCCGAACCCTTCTGGTGCAAGTTTGTCAACATCCGCCAATTAGTCTAGGCACTTTGACTGGGGTCACTACCTACCATCATTCCTTGGCCATCACATACAGTGCCAGTACTATTAATCAAACTCAGGTAATTTGCGGCACAATCAGTACAGTATACCAACTGTATAGCTTTAAATGCTTATGCTGCCAACATGGAATTTTCTCATCATGTAGTACACATTACTTTTTGAAAGAAGTCTTATTAAAGAACTCCTGGAGGCTAGACCTCATCCCCATTGTCCCAGTGTTCTACTTGAGCATTCTGATAAACAAGATCCAAAACAAAAAAACTTTCGTGAAACTAGGAGACAAAATAATCCAACTCAAAAAATAAAATATGAAAATGTTAGTGGATCAGAACTGACAAAATATATTTGCAAAAGGAAAGCATCTGAAAAAAACAAAACAACAAAATTGGTCTTCAATTGTTTGTATATATGGAAGTACAGAAGTATAGCTGTCTTAAAAAAACACATCAACAGTACATATATACAAATATTTCAAGTATGGCCCTTCTAGCCTGCCAATATACCAAAACAGTTACTTGGTGGTCTATTTCATGCATCAGCTGCTCTCTCAGAGAGCTAATTAGTACACTTCATTCCTATAGAATCTTCTACATAGATTGTTTGATGACTCTCTACTACTTTTTGATAACACCATGTATTCCCAGAGTTAGTTGTCTCTAAATGCCCTACGTACTTGAATAAGGTCTCCTCATAAACATCTATATGAGGCACTGTATTCTTCTTCTTTCGGCTTTTCCCAGTTAGGGGTCACCACAGCGGATCACCTTGTCCACTCATGATTGGCAGTGGAGTTTTACGGAGTCGAGTTGCCAGCCCGGCACCCAACCTTCCACACAAGGCACACACACGCACACATTCACACCCAGGGCCAATTTAGAGTGCCCAATCCACCTACAGCATGTCTTTGGGATGTGGGAGGAAACCGGAGCACCCAGAGGAAATCCATGCAACCACAGGGAGGACATGCAGACTCTGCACAAAAGGCACCCCAGCAGAGGATCGAACCGGAGAACCTCTTGCTGTGAGGCGGCAATGCTAACCACTGCACCACCGTGGCCGCCCAAATATGAGGCACTGTATAAATTCAGATATTTTAGTCTTTCATAATAAACATTTTCACATTCATGGATGCCCTTGGTGATATGCTACATTTCTTCCGTTTAATCATGCTTGTTTTCTTATAAGGTTTCCATACTGTTACTCTATACTCAAGTTTGGGTCTAATGTAACTAACAATGACTTCATTATTTCTGATTTTTCTAGACTTTATAAATCCTTTTACAATCTATAGTTCTACAACTATCATTAACCAGCTGGTTGATATTATTAGAAAATTTTCAAAGCTGGATCTACCCTCAATGTGTGCTGTATTAAATTATCCACCTTTCAATTTAGGTCTCCCAGATCTCATACACTAAGTTTTTTGATGTATTGATCAGCATATTATTCTGTTGTGACCAAATGGTCAGTAAAGTTCTTTTACAGACATGTCCTATCTGTAATACTTGTAATTACCCAATTTCATTTCATCTGCATAGAGTATAGAACACCTCAAATGAAAAATATAGAGCTAAAAGATACAATCTAAACAAATAAGGGTCTAGGACGGTGCCCCGTGGGACACCCTGACTGTAACCAAGAATTTCACCTGTCCAACTGCTGCATGATACTTGCCATGTCCTATAAGCAAGCCATGCAACTAAATATTTTATCAACAGTACAATACCTAGTTGTTCTAATTTACTGATCAGTGTTTTGTGTATTACCCTATCAAATGCCGACGTTAAATCTATATAAATTACATCAGAGCACAATTTGTTCATTCACAGCTGTTAGTATATTGTTATAGATAATCATGTTGCAGGTGGCAACAAATCTATTTTCAACATATGCATGCTGATATATGGTTTCAAGCCCCAAATTTTCCAATTCTGACAATAACTTTTCCAATATTACCTTCTCTATTACTTTTCCACAACATGAAAGTAGACTTAAGGGTATGTATGAATCTGGGTTTGTCTTATTACCCTTTCTCTTATAGACAGGTTTAATAAGTGCTTATCTCCAATCTTGAGGAATTTCTACATATGTATACAACCTAGTAAATGTTAGGTATAATTGTACTGTAAGTTTTTGCTGAAGATTTCTCAGGTCATTATTACCAATTCCTTCTCCACCCTGTGCTTTGTTTGGATCCAGTTTGCATAGTTCTTTTTTAATATTATGTAATTTGATTTTAGTATCCGAGGTTACCTGGATGTCACTAGGACAACATCACCCCTTTGTGCAGCCAAACAGTTTTGCATAAGATTGTCAATATATCTGTAATCTGTTGTGGTTGAGAATAAATTTTAGATTCTACACACAGTTTAATCAATTGTATATCTAATTCTTCCACATCTTATAAACAATTTTCTACTATGCTCAACATCTTTATATAAATTTTCTTTAAATTGTTCTCGATTTTCTCGCGTGTTTGATTTATAGGTTCATAGGTTGATTTATAGGTTTCATAGGTTGGTAACTAGGCTATCAGCCCTAGGGCCTATAGAAGCCGAGCCATAACAATTCCCTGGCTATTTCATCCCACAGTATTTACTTCCCTGGACCTCTGTCTAGCAGGGTGACTGACGTGATCCCTGGGGTGAATTTCCTATCTCCCATCCAATCATCAAGGTTCCTTATGAAGAGGGCCAAAGAGGTGCTCTGCTTGACATGTATGGGCAGTCTATTCCAGAGCCTGGGGAGTCTCTGGGTCAGGAACCTATCCCTCCAGCATGTTTTGTTCATTGTGATGACAAGGTTTAGCTCCCTGGAGCGTGCGTCACTGACGGATTGGGATTTCTTTAAGTGTAGTATGTCCAACAGCTCTGGGTTTGATATGGCCTTGTATGTTAAGCAGAGATCGCCTCTAAGTAGACGATATGCAACAGAGTATAGGTGGAGGTTTTTTTTAGATGGTCAGCATAAGGCATCTGCTTTAGACCTGTGATTCTTTTAGTGAGGTATTTCTGCAGCCTTTGCAGTTGTTGCAGATGTCTTGAGAGGTACATACCAAACGGGGTGTTGTATTCTATAATGGGTCTAATGAGGGATGAGTACAGTGGGACAATGACCTTCTTTTTTTCTGGATGAAAAGCCCTTACTGATGAGGTGTGCCACATAGAAGGATTTCCTAACTGTTGTGGTGATGTGGTCATCGAAGGTGAGACCACTGTCCACCTGTGTCCCCAAGTCTCTTATCACACTTTCGGTGTTTAGTGTACTGCCACCTATGTGGCAATTCATGAGTACACGTTTTTTCCCCAAAGGGGATAACTATACATTTCTTGGCATTGAGCTTGAGCTCATGGCTCTGGCACCAAGCATCTGTTTCTGTAAGGCCCTTTTGTAGAATAGCCACATCATTTGGGGATTTAATAATGGCTCCCAGTTTGCAGTCATCTGCGAACTTTGTTAGCCAGAGTCACTTAGTGTTGGCCTGTACTTCAGAAAAATAGATGCCAAACAAGAGCGGTCCCAGGATTGAACCCTGAGGTACTCCACTTGTCACTTGTCTGGAGCTGGATTTGGAGTCTGCTACTTTTACAGTGTGAGTTCTGTCAGTAAGCCAGTTGACAACCCATCGAGTGAAGTAGGGATTAATGCCCAGGCTTAGTAAGTTTATCTATGATTCCAGAGTGGGGGATGGTGTTGAAGGTCTTGGCGAGGTCCAGATAGACTGTGTGGACCACCTTACCCTTTGTCCATGGCTCTGGAGACTGATTCAAAGAAGTCAATCAGGTTCAGACGGCACAATCAGCCCTTCACAAACCCAAACTGCGTGGGGTCCAATGTTTGAAGGTTGTCAATGTCTGTGTTTATAAGTTCCATGATAATACGTTCCATGGCCTTGCAGAACAGGCTTGTCAGACTGATGGGGCAGTAGTTCCCGGGATCCAAGTTGGATCCCCCCCCTCTTGTGGAGTGGGATAACTGTAGCTGTGTGCCACTCAGTGGGCACGAAGCCTGAGGTGAGGATATGATTAAACATGACACTTCGGTGAGGTGCCAGTTCATTTTGTAGTTCATGTAGTACACAGCCTGGGATGTTGTCAGGTCCCATGGATGCTGCATTCTTAGCTTTGGAGAGTGAGTTTTTTTTTTACCTGTGTGGCTGTTATTACCGGAATTTGGCAATCTTTCGATATTGAGATGGGCCCTTTAGGGGGTGAGAGGGGGGTGAAGTTTTCTCTGAACCGATCTGCCAGGATATTGGCAATATCCTTAGGATCAGTATATTTAATGCCATTCTGTTGTAGCTCAGAGCAGATCTGAGCATTGCCACTTAGATTCTTGACATAGCTATAGAATGCCTTGTGGTCATCTTCGGAATCTTTGGCAATTTTATTTTCGTGCTTTGGAGGATTTTATGAGGGATCTCAGCTTCTTACTGAGGCTTGTTAAGGGAGTTTTTTGCATCCTGGGATTTTCCTCTTCTGCAACAGTTTCTTCCTTTCATTGTAAAGTTTGTTTATAGCAAGGGACCACCAGATTGGCTTCCTTTTTTTGTTGGACAGCGTCTTGGTTCTATTGGGGATGGCACGATTCATGCATGAGTGGATGTGCTCGCACAGTGCCTTAGTGTAGGACTCAGCAGTTGAACTTTCAGTTCCCGTCTGCATGGGTGTCATGAAGTTTGTCACTTCTGACTTCAGTAGTATGAAGTTGGCTTTGGAGAAGTTTTTTATGGAGGTTTCCCGACTGGGGGGTGGGGGTGGGATGTGGACATCAAGGGTGATTAATTTATGGTCAGACCTCACCAACGAGGGGGTGACCATAGGTGTGGAGCATCGATTTCCCATGTTGGTAATGACCAGGTCTAGGTTATTGGAGCCCCTGGTGGGACTAAGGATTAGTTGATCCAGGGCATTGGAATTTATGAATTCCAAGAACCGTTGGACAAAGGTGTCGGTACACAAGTAGTTTTCCCAGTTAATGACAGGGTAGTTGAAATCACCCAGTATTAGGGTGTTTGTTTGTATGTTAATATTTTCCAGTATGTTTAGAAATGTGTAGTGAGAATATTGGGGCATGGTAGGGGATCTGTAGCAAGCTACAATTTGGATTGCAGTCTTACCTAGTATCTGTTGCACCTGGAAAATTTCAGACGGATATTGTTGAGCAACTAGCCTGGTGTTGTTAATATCCTTGATGAATATGGACACTCCTCCACCTTTAGTGTTTCGGTCCTGGTTTGGTGGCCGAAAAGTGTGGTAAGAGTTGCAGCCTGGTATTGCAGGGGTGCTCTCTGGAGCCTTGAACCAGGTCTCAGTTACTGCACAGATATCTATATGTTCTCCATTTTTAGGAGTGCCTCGAGAGAGTGCATTTTGAGGTTTAGACTTCTAGCACTGAGTAGCATTACCTTCAGATTTTGCATGCTTATACCTGTTATGGTGGTGGTTTTGTCCTTTGAACTTTGCCTAAAAAAGGCACTATAGAGGTGGCAAGAGCCTTAGCCAGGAACCTGAATCCCAGGGGCGACAGGTGCAGACCATCTCTGGCAAAGCATCATGGTCTGACGATCATGTCGTCCCAGGCAAGACAGATACTGGATCCCCTTTGAATGACACCAGAAGCTTAGCCAATTGTTGAAGTCAATCATTTTGTCCTTATATTGTGGTATCATTCTGGGCGAAGGCAGGATGCTACTAAGGGCTAGGGTTTACCTGCCTGGGTCACATGATGACTGCTCTTCCATGTCTCTTTTCATGTAGTCCAGGGAGGTATGTCTCAAGTCATTCACTCCAATATGGACAATGACAGAGTCATGTTTGTACTTGTTGTGGAGTGACTTGAGTGCATGTGTTGTGGCGGACCCTGGCATCTGACAGGCAACCGACTGTAATTTTCTCCTTGTTCAGCCTGGTGAGTGGAACATTTGTTTGTTTAGTTTGTTTATTTCAGTATTCAGAGTTGTAGTTCAACCTCTTTTCTATTTCCATTATTTTTTTTGTGCCATCACCTTAACCAAGTATCTTGTTCTTATGGAAATATATACTCCTGATGTTATGTGCCTAGATTCTGACGTTAAATATTTTTTTTATATTTTGTATTCAAACAATTTCTTTCAAAACTTTCCATATTTCTTCTGAGTTTCTTCCAATGAACGCATCACTCTAGTTTTACACAGTGACTGTTTTACTTCCATATAATCTGCTGTTAATCTTCTGCACACTGATTTTCAGTTTGGAAAAATTATCTAGCAAGAAATTAACATTTACTACCTCATGATCACTGCACATCAACGGTGATGAAACTTGACATGAAAATTTCTTTACAAACAATGAAACAATGTCTAGTACGTTTCCTTCACTGGTATTTTTTTAAACAATCTGAAACAACTGTTGTTTCTGAACATACATTGTGAATAATTTCCTTGTTTGTTAGTTGGGATATTTTGCAGACATCTTAATAGTTATGGATGTCAGCTGGGTTTAAAGCCCGTGTTTCTAGAGTATAACCAAACAGACGGTTTATGCTGTGCTGATGTGGTCATAAGAAGGTCGAAACATGTATGTCCACAGTTAGTGGCGTTTGGCTTTGTTGGCCTGACTCTGTCCATAAAGACTTAAAGTAAAAAGTCATGGACATTCAAAAGCCATATACCTGAAACACTTGATTTCTTTAATGGGGCCATTTGCATATATCTCATAGGCCTCTATTCCAAGAGATTGAAGCTATCAGACTGAAAATTCTAGCTTTGCTAGGTTTTTCTCGTAGTTTTTACTAATTGGTTTGTCTATGTGACCGTTTTACATTTTGGTTTCATTTTAATACAGATACATAGTGTAAAACTTTGTATGTATGAATATACTGAAAGTACTGATATGAAAAACACAGAAAAGAAAGCTATGAGCACATGGCTAATGCACCCAAAGTACCACAAATACAAAGTCCCATTTCAAATGATACCATGTAAAGAAGCAGTTTTCTCAAGTATTTTGGGATGCAATATGCTTGGAAAGGCAAATTTCATCATATGAAAGCCAATAGCGAGTATGTAAAACATGATCTGCATAGTCAAAGAGGTATCTTTAATATTAAAAGCCATATTAATATTTATGAACTTCATTATGACTGAGTTATTGACACGCTTAAGACATTTTCCAGGATAATATCACATGCAGATATTATATATATATATATATATATATATATATATATATATATATATATATATATATATATATATTACACACACACACACACACACTACATTTGATCATAAACTGATAAGATCTTAAACTGATAAGAACAGGTACTATTGATCTTAGTTAAATGGCTGAGAAGTGGTGATGATGACATGTCTTTGATTCTTGCTCAAAGGAAAGTAACAGTACCTCTCACAAGTAAAGTGAACAGAAAACACAGGTCATTAAAAACAACTGCAGCCAACAGAATGGGTGAACAAGTATGGGATTGCTAAAAAACAAGAAAACATTAACATTGATTTGCTTCAGGTCTGAATGATGGTAAAAAATTTCTCCAAAGCCAACTTCATGCTTCTTAAGACAGAAGTGGTGAACTTCATGACACCCATGCAGATGGACAATACAGTTACGCCTGCTGAATCCTACACAAATGCACTCTATAATCAATCACTTACATGACTGCATGTAAGCTATCCCAAACAGAACCAAGACGCTATCCTCCAAAAAAAGGAAGCCAATCTGGTGGTCCCCTGCCAAAAACAAACTGTACAACAGAAGGAAGAAACTAAAATCCCATGAGTGGAGGAGCTCCCTGGTCAGCCTCAGTAAGAAGCTGAGATCCCTTATAAGATCCTCCAAAGCTAGCTACGAAAACAAAATCGCCACTAATTCTAAGGACAACCATAAAGCATTCTATAGCTATGTCAAGAATCTCGATGGCAACACCCAGATCTGCTCTGAATTACAGCACAAAGGCACAAAAATTACAGAACCAACTGATATTGCCAACATCCTGGCAGATAGGTTCAGTGCTAACTTTACACCCCCTCACCCTCTAAAAGGGCCCATATCTATACAGGAAGAATGCAGAGTCCCTGTAATCACAACTACGCAGGCAAAAGCTGCACTCTCCAAAGCCAAAAACACAGCATCCATGGGACCGGACAACATCCCAGGCTGCGTTTTACACAAACTTCAGAATGAACTGGCTCCCCACTTAAGCACCATGTTCAATAATAGCCTCACATCAGGCTTTGTGCCCACTGAATGGCGCACAGCAACAGTTATCCCACTCCACAAAGGGGGAGCCACCACTGATCCCGGGAACTATTGACCTATTAGCTTGACGAGCCTGGTCTGCAAGGCCAAGGAACATATCATTATGGAACTCATAAACAAAGACATCGGTAACCTCCAAACTCTGGATCTATCTTGACTTTGCCAAGGCTTTCGACACCATCCCCCATTCTGGAATTATAGCTAAACTCACTAAACTAGGGATAAATCCCTACATCACAAGATGGGTTGCCATCTGGCTCACTGACAGAACCCACACTGTAAAAGTTGCAGACTCCAAATCTGACTTCAAAGCAGTAACAAGTGGAGTACCACAGGGTTCCGTCCTGGGACCATTCCTGTTTGGTATCTACTTCTCTGAAGTACAGGCTAACACAGAAGGCCTCTGGATAACAAAGTTCGCAGATGACTGCAAACTAGGAGCCATAGTCAAGTCCCCAAATGATGTGGACATCCTACAGAAGGGCCTTGCTGAGACCAATGCCTGGTGTCAGAGCCATGGCCTCAAGCTCAATGCCAAAAAGTGCAGTGTCATGCCCTTTGGTAAAAACTCTGTACCCATGAACTACCACATAGGCAGCAATCTACTTAACACCGAATGTGTGATAAGAGACCTTGGGACACAGGTGGACAGTAGTCTCTCCTTTGATAGTCAATCGCCACAGTAGTCAGGAAGTCCTTCTACGTGGCACACCTCATCATAAAAGGGTTCTCATTCAGGAAAAAAGAGGTCATTGTTCCCCTCTACTCGACACTCAGACCCATTATAGAGTACAATGCCCCTTTTGGAATGTACCTCACAAGACATCTGCAGCAGCTGGAAAGGCCACAGAAGTACCTCACAAGGAGGATTACTGGCCTCAAACAAATGCCCAACTAACCACCTCAAAAACCTCCAGCTTTACTCCATAGCATATCGCCTACTCCGAGGTGATCTCTGCCTAACATATAAAGCTATGTCAAACCCAGAGCTGTTGGACATGCTACACCTAAAGAAATCCCAATCCCTCCAAGCTACACGCTCTAAGGACCTAAACCTTGTCACCACAATAAACAGAATATGCTGGAGGGATAGATTCCTTTCCCAGAGACTTCCCATACTCTGGAACAGGCTACCCATCTATGTCAAGCAAAGTTGTTCATTAGCACTCATCAACAAAAATCTTGATGACTGGATGGGAAATAGGAAATACACCCCGAGGGTCACTTCTGTGTCTCTGCTTGACAGCGGCACAGGAAAATAACTTTCTTGGGTGGCGTAAGCCAGGGAAACTTGTTGGCTAGGCTTACGTAGGCCCTTGGGCCGATAGCCTAGTACCTACCTATGAACCTAAGGGATTAAACAACAGGAACATTACCCATAGCTTACAGGTGAAGACATGGTCTCAACAATATCAAATTATAACTTTTTTCTATACTGCATGCAAGCCAATGAGTTTAGCACATAAATCTTAATGAAAAATCTTTCAGTTATACATGTATTTGACATTCTACTAAGAAAGTACATTCCTTAGACATCTATATAGCATACCATCAGCAACAGAGATATATAAAAAACTGCAGCACAGGTAACTGAAGACTTAGAAGGTGCTGTACTCTTAACTGATGATCCGTTAGTGTAATGTCAATCAAAAGTAATTACAGGAGAACAAAACAGCTGTTAAAGAGAGTACAGCAGCACATTATAGAACGTGACCAGGATGACTACATATGGACTATATTCTGGGTTTACCTTTGAAATGTTGACGGTTGGAACGGCGAACCCGCTTCCGCTAACTTCGAACTTTGCCTGGTCAAAACCTCGAATGCCGATGTTCCGAACTGCAAAATCTCACCCCCTTTGTGACCCATGTGACCCATGTTAGCACTTGTTTGTAGGTGTAGTGCGGTCGGAAATGAAGACTTTAGATGTTTTTTCGAATATGACACGTTTCAGCAGTACGGGTATCACAGAAACATTTTGGTGGTACGGTCGTTCAACTTTAAACAGTCGACATTTTAAAGGTAAACCTTATTCTGATGTCAGAGAGACTAAAGCTTGGTCAAGAAAAAGTCATAGCAAATGTGTAAATGCCTTAGTCAGAAGGCAAGGACGCATTACACAGACTGCAAGATAGTGCATCATTCCTAGATAAGTTTGTACATAACATGATCGAGATAAAGAACTCCAAGAAAAATTCTAGAGCAAGATGCAATGTGGGAATGGAATTAGGAACAGAATAGGAGTTCTAATATACTCAATGATTTAGCTGATGATGCAAAGTTAGTAAAATACTGTGATATGAATAACCTACCATGTGCCAAGTAGTTGACAATTAAAACATTAAAAGGACCTGTGATCCTACAAGAGGATAGGCCATCTCTCTATGGATCAACAGCACAGCATTTACAAATGTAAAAAGGCTATGATCATATAGAAAAGAATTATTGGCAGTAGTGTACTGGTGTGTCTTATTTGCAATGGTGATGGACAGGTTGACAGACGAGATCAGACAGGAGTCCCCGTGGACTATGATGTTTGCAGAGGACATTGTATCTGTAGTGAGAGTAGGGAACAGGTGGAGGAGACCCAGGAGAGGTGAAGATATGCTCTACAGAGAAGAGGAATGAAGGTCAGCAGGACTAAGACAGAATATGTGTGTGTGAATGACAGGGAAGATAGAGGAATGGTGAGGATGCAGGGAGTAGAGGTGACAAAGGTGGATGAGTTTAAATACTTGGGATCAACAGTTCAGAGTAATGGTGAATGTGAAAGAGAGGTTAAGAAGAGAGTACAGGCAGGATGGAGTGGGTGGAGAAGAGTGTCAGGAGTGATTTGTGACAGACGAGTACCAGTAAGAGTGAAATGGAAGGTCTACAAGAGGGTACTGAGACCAGCTATGTTATATGGGTTGGAGACAGTGGCATTGACAAAAGGGCAGGAGTCAGAGCTGGACATGGCAGAGTTAAAGATGTTAAGATTTGCACTGGGTGTGATGAGGGTGGACAGGATTAGGAATAAGTATATTAGAGGGTCAGCCCAGGTTGGAAGGTTTGGAGACAAAGCCAGAGAGGCAAGATTACATTGGTTTGGACATGCTGAGGAGGGATGCAGAGTATACTGGGAAAAATATGCTAAGGATGAAGCTGCCAGGTAACCAGAAAAGAGGAAGGCCTAAGATCAGGTTTATGGATGTGGTGAAAGAGGACATGCAGGTGGTTGGTGTGAGAGCAAGATGCAGAGGACAGGAAGAAATGGAAACAGATGATCCGCTGTGGCGACCCCTAACGGGAGCAGCCGAAAGAAGAAGTGCACTGGTGTGTCTTTTGTAAAGAAGTTCAGATCAAAACAGAGCACAAACCCTTCTAAAACACAATTGGAAAATTCCTCCTCAAGACACTTACGACATTGTAGGTGGTACCCCTATTACCAAAGGCAGAAAATCTAAAGGAATTATAGACATGTAATGACACTGACTTTATTTAATGATTTTATTTTTAGTTTGAAATTTTTAACTAGGGTAGAGCACTGATCCCATTGGATCTATTTCATTTTCAGCCCACGGATGGATTAACACAATAAATACATGACATTATATACATACAGAATGATTGATAAAATGCAATACATGCATGTATTATATACGCAAAATAATACCTTAGTTGGCATGCTGTAAGTTAAAGGATAACCGGAAAAAATATACAAGAGTTTTTTTTAGCAAAACTCGCTATAAGGAAAGAAATTCATTATTTTTTTTTCATGGAAGAAATAAATTGTGACCAGTGCATTAATGTTCAAAGCGGGCTACCAGTTTCCAATCAACTAATTAAGAAGGTTAATACCATAAGATCGATATTTCTGAACAATGACGTTTATAAGGTCTGAAACATTTGGTCGATGTTCTGTTAGTAGGTCAGGAAAACATGTTTTTACAGAGATCAAAGTACAGTGAGGATTGAGGAATTTTCCCTTTTCCCCCACTGTAGTGCAATCTCAGAACTGATCCAACACAAAGGCGAACGAACAAACTGTGTATCCACAAAAATGGACTGAGGCAGGCAAAGCAGCACACACCAACAAGAACAAAAACCGTTAATATTGTTGAGCGCTTTTCGTTTGAGACTGTGCTCAAACTTCATCAGACCCTGTCTGATGAAATTTGAGCACAGTCTCAAATGAAAAGCGCTTAACAATATTAAAGGTTTTTGTTCTTGTTGGTGTGTGCTGCTTTGCCTGCCTCAGTCCATTGTTGTGGATACGCAATCTCAGAATTGGTATACAATACTAGCAGGGGGGGGGGGGTTTCTTCAGTGGGGCATAACCCCCGACAAAAAAAATTGTACTTTTTTGTGTTATTTTCAGTGTTTCAGAATGCTAACCATATGGTCTCGACTTTATGAAAGTCGATGTTCTGAAATGTCAATCTTACGACATAGATCAAATTAAGAATATAGAAACTACATCTGAAAATGATGAAGTACAAAGAAACAGTAAGAGATGGAATGCATGACCAGAGATAAAGGATAAGATATAGTGCAGGCATGCCATCTGCAATGCACACCGTAACGATTCAAAGAAAGGAATAAAGCATGCTCAGTACCTTGCCAACTGTGAAGCATAATATCTACAGATTGGTTTCAGTTTATTTTTTATCTGTAGATTATTTTCCAATGTTCCTAGAATGATCAAACTGACAAGATACAATTTAATATATGTTCCAAATACATTAAAGGACTATGCTTCAGACAGGGGACATTTCATATTGGACAACAGCGCACAACATAAAACTCATGAATTCAGAATATTTGGAAAGCCAGACTTGAAACATAAAAAAAATTGATTTTGGTGAACAAGGATAAGTGAAAGATTCTTATAATAAAGAACTATAGCAATAACTGTAAGGATAGTCTTGGCTTGTTCTTTGGAACACAGGAGCACTCCATTGCAGCAGCTCTGTCTCCAACTAGCTTAAATATTAATGTGCATTTTGGGGCTTGAAAATAAGCTTAAAAGTAAAAGAATGCTGGATATAAAGAAGCAGAGATAAAAATACTAGTATCAACCAAACACACCAAACCTCTCACGTGGAGCGATGCACGGCCAACCAAACTACGCAAATTACACAACGGCCAGCAAGTACTGTTCCAAAACCATTTTATTGAAATGCACAAAGGATATAAAAATATATCCTGCTCCAAACCGGTTTCGGTTACCCTTCTTCAGTGGAGCTGAAAAATATGAAAAAAGCCAAACACAACATCTGATTCCCTTTTATAATGTCAGTCAACACTTTAAACCAATCAAAATTCAAACATAAGTTCTTAATATTAAATAAACCCAGCACCCATATTGTGAATATACCTCAGTATTATATAAACAAGTATGGGCTTAACACAATGCCCTACATGTATATTTCTCAAATAATATATGTAAACATAAATCAAACATAAAATGAATGTATAAATAAGAATAAAAATAAAAAATAAAAAAATAACAATAAAATGTACAAAAATTTCAGTCACATTGTCAAACTCTAATATAAATATATAGAGCAAATTGTTTCATAAATAGCAACAATGCTTTATAAGTATATCATTGATAAATTGTAATATAATAATCTATGTTATATAAGATCATATTCATCATAATAATACATAGATATATATCACAAGAAATGTATTATAGGTGATCATTAATACCTGGCGGGAATAATGCACCCAAATGTATGATCCAATATTTCTCCTTTTCTGTCAAAATATTATCCCAGCCTTGTTGATAACTCCTATCACCAACAATCCTGTCAATAATAGTGAACTTGAATTTTGCCGTGGGATGTTTCATAGTATGTAGATAAAGGGCATTAGTAGATTTTTTGTTTTTAATGTTACTCCTATGTTTCCCAATTCTGATTCTAAGAGGCCTAGAAGTCTTTCCCACATAAAATGCAGAGCATTGACAAATGGCAAGATATATCACCCAACTCATCGAGCAATTACCAAAAAATTTTAAATCATAAACTTTGCTGGTATTGGCACTACTAAAAGATTTAGTTTTGTGGATATCCAAACAGGACGTACAATGTCCACAAGGATAGGTGCCAATCAATTCTTTGCCCATAATGGTGAGCTGTTTATACCTAGCCCCTCCACTGCTATGATGTTTAAAGTGTGAAAACATAGAGCCTAAAGTTTTGCCCTTTCTATAAGAAAATTGGCAACGTGTCCCAAGATGTTGTCTAAGAATGTCATTAGCCATCAAGATATTCCAATTTCTCTCTACCACTCCTCTAATAACTAGATTATTCCTGCCATAGGTAGTGACCAATCTCATGACTTCATCCCCTTTTTTATCTTGTTGATGGTCTTTATATTGTATGAGCTGGTCCCTAGTTTTGTTGTCTGACCTATATTTAGCAGATTTGATATCAAACACAGCATACCCTCTATCATAGAATCTATTCATAAGATCCAAACTGGCTATCTCATAGTCTTTATGACTGGAATTAATTCTTTTGATACGACATAATTGGGATTTAGGAATGTTCCGGACAGTGTGGCGGGGATGCATGCTCGAGGCATGTAGCAGTGTATTATATTCGGGATATTTCCTATATATTTTAGTACCTAGTGTGTCATCTGGCTTCCTATATACACTGACATCCAAGAATTCAATATTGGACCTACTACTATTAATAGTAAATTCAATACCCCAAGGGTTACTGTTAAGGTAGTCCACAAATTCTTTAAGATATTCAGCATCCGCCACACCATCCAACAATCATCAAGATATCTGCGCCAGATATCTATTTCTACGATGTAAATATTGTGAGATGTATCATAAATTAAGTATTCTTCTAAGTACGCCATGAATAGATCTGCGTATATGGGTGCAAAAGATGCACCCATAGCAGTGCCTTGTAACTGCCAATAGCAGTCACCTTGAAAGAAGAATACATTTTTATTCAAAACATGCTCACACATACAGATCAAAAGTGTATTAAATCCAGGCCGATATAAGTTAGATTTCTCAAGCCAACCAAACGGCATTTCAATTATATTCAATACACATAAATGTTTAAGTATAATGAAAAACATTATCACTTAACAATGTGCACAACCTAGTAACTAGAGCAATATGAATGCAATATACAGATCAAAAGGAGCCGTTAATATAAGTCCATAACGCCCCTCATACTTCCGTATTTACAAGACATATAATTGAAAGCCCAAAAAGTTATAATACATTGGTTTCCAAAGACAAAGAGTCAAAATAATGTCCATATTACATTCATAGTGTCACTGTGCTCCATTCGACATATTCCATACACCGACCCTCTGACTATGCAAAAAAAGGCCACGATAGTTGATGAGTTCCTGAGTAGTGCAGTTGAAAATGGTATTTTGTCTAATACTATTGTTAAACATTTGACAGTTAATGATCCTAATAAACAGATACTTTATCTATTGCCTAAAATCCACAAATCCCTGACTTCGCCACCTGGCCGTCCAATTGTGTCTGGTCATGGTTCTTTGACGGAACCACTTTCAGTTTTTTTGACTGAATATTTAAAACCTTTGTTAACTCAGGTAAGAGCTAGGATTAAAGATACTACACAGTTTTAAAACATCATAGCAGAGATGGAAGTTGAACCAGGGTGACTACTCTGTACTTGGGTTGTAAAATCCTTATACACGAGTATTCCCCATTGTGGTCTTCAAGCATTACAATATTGGCTTGAGAAATCTAACTTATATCGGCCTGGATTTAATACACTTTTGATCTGTATGTGTGAGCATGTTTTGAATAAAAATGTATTCTTCTTTCAAGGTGACTGCTATTGGCAGTTACAACGCCCTGCTATGGGTGCATCTTTTGCACCCATATCAGAATCTATTCATGGCATTTAGAAGAATACTTAATTTATGATACATCTCACAATATTTACATCGTAGAAATAGATATCTGGCGCAGATATCTTGATGATTGTTGGATGGTGTGGCGGGCGGATGCTGAATATCTTAAAGAATTTGTGGACTACCTTAACAGTAACCCTTGGGGTATTGAATTTACTATTAATAGTAGTAGGTCCAATATTGAATTCTTGGATGTCAGTGTATATAGGAAGCCAGATGACACACTAGGTACTAAAATATATAGGAAATATCCCGAATATAATACACTGCTACATGCCTCGAGCATGCATCCCCGCCACACTGTCCGGAACATTCCTAAATCCCAATTATGTCGTATCAAAAGAATTAATTCCAGTCATAAAGACTATGAGATAGCCAGTTTGGATCTTATGAATAGATTCTATGATAGAGGGTATGCTGTGTTTGATATCAAATCTGCTAAATATAGGTCAGACAACAAAACTAGGGACCAGCTCATACAATATAAAGACCATCAACAAGATAAAAAAGGGGATGAAGTCATGAGATTGGTCACTACCTATGGCAGGAATAATCTAGTTATTAGAGGAGTGGTAGAGAGAAATTGGAATATCTTGATGGCTAATGACATTCTTAGACAACATCTTGGGACACGTTGCCAATTTTCTTATAGAAAGGGCAAAACTTTAGGCTCTATGTTTTCACACTTTAAACATCATAGCAGTGGAGGGGCTAGGTATAAACAGCTCACCATTATGGGCAAAGAATTGATTGGCACCTATCCTTGTGGACATTGTACGTCCTGTTTGGATATCAACAAAACTAAATCTTTTAGTAGTGCCAATACCAGCAAAGTTTATGATTTAAATTTTTTTGGTAATTGCTCGATGAGTTGGGTGATATATCTTGCCATTTGTCAATGCTCTGCATTTTATGTGGGAAAGACTTCTAGGCCTCTTAGAATCAGAATTGGGGAACATAGGAGTAACATTAAAAACAAAAAATCTACTAATGCCCTTTATCTACATACTATGAAACATCCCACGGCAAAATTCAAGTTCACTATTATTGACAGGATTGTTGGTGATAGGAGTTATCAACAAGGCTGGGATAATATTTTGACAGAAAAGGAGAAATATTGATCATACATTTGGGTGCATTATTCCCGCCAGGTATTAATGATCACCTATAATACATTTCTTGTGATATATATCTATGTATTATTATGATGAATATGATCTTATATAACATAGATTATTATATTACAATTTATCAATGATATACTTATAAAGCATTGTTGCTATTTATGAAACAATTTGCTCTATATATTTATATTAGAGTTTGACAATGTGACTGAAATTTTTGTACATTTTATTGTTATTTTTTTATTTTTTATTTTTATTCTTATTTATACATTCATTTTATGTTTGATTTATGTTTACATATATTATTTGAGAAATATACATGTAGGGCATTGTGTTAAGCCCATACTTGTTTATATAATACTGAGGTATATTCACAATATGGGTGCTGGGTTTATTTAATATTAAGAAATTATGTTTGAATTTTGATTGGTTTAAAGTGTTGACTGACATTATAAAAGGGAATCAGATGTTGTGTTTGGCTTTTTTCATATTTTTCAGCTCCACTGAAGAAGGGTAACCGAAACCGGTTTGGAGCAGGATATATTTTTATATCCTTTGTGCATTTCAATAAAATGGTTTTGGAACAGTACTTGCTGGCCGTTGTGTAATTTAAAAATACTAGTATGGCAGAAACTTCAGTAAACTACTAGATTTACAAGCAGGATAAATAGTACCTGCAGATCAGTGTGTGTGTACAGCTTTAAGAAGCCTCCTATGAGCTTGCACAAGTGTAAATACTGAGCACATGCAAGCCTGACTCCCAGTTTTAGTAAGGTGTTGAGATATAAGCACGTATATGTCTGTATAGTTTTGTCTGTTAATCAGTTTGTTTGTATTTTGTAAAGCTGCTATCCATCCTGATGTGTTTCTATGTAATAAAGCATATAAACGAACAATCCCAACTGTTCGTCATCAATAGTAGAGAGACGAGCGACAGAGTCAAAAGTGGCATGTCGAAAAAGGACATTTGGCCAGAAGAGAATCCAGACTTTTCAGATTCAAGTGCCTCTTGGTCACTCCGTTAACACTGGAGGAATATATAGGAGTGAATCATCCCTACTGCATGTGTAACATGCAAAACAAGTCCGAAATGAATTTCAAGTATTAAAACTTGCTCAAGCTGTCTCTTTCATAAAATATGAAACAAAGCATACTGAACGCTCTAAACGAATTTCTAAGTAATAGAAATATCCAATATTATGATATATTAACAGAAATATTCAAACTATGGAAATTGTAATAAAGTCCGAAAAGCATAAAACAAATAAAATAAGAGAAATGACCACATTTCTTTCACTAAGCACTACTTTTTCACATTATACACTTCAGACAACTCAAATAGCTTTGATTTAAAGTGTTCTGATGATTGTGTAGTATTACAGCCATTACAGAGCATATTTCACAAAGTAAAGCATTTTGAAAAGTTTATTGTGCATTTGAATGTTATTACAAGTACTGGCTTTTCAGTGTATTTGGGCATAATTTGTTGGCATGGGAGAAGGATTTCGGAAGCAAACTCAACTTGTGTTTGACAATACTGCAGAGAACTGGAGAGTATTTCAGGAAGCGTACAATAATTTTCATACAGGCTGTATTTTCTGATAAAGATGACCATACAAAAGGTATTTATTCTGCTTAATTTAGCTGGTTCAGAAGCCACAGAAAGGGAGCGTTCATTTGTGTATACACCTGCTGTCTTTGTAGGAGGGGGGAATCCCGTCATATAGTTGTACCGGCTGAGTCAAGGGAGAACTCCAGAGTGCTTAAAATGCAAATTTAGAGAAATGTGTAACCCCTAAATGAATGTTACAATGGAGAGGCACTCATTTTACCCAAGGGATCAAAAGCCTGGTGAAACTTTTGCAGCATATATCAGACTTGAGAAACAAAGCTAAAATGTGCAGATTTGGTGATTTAAGGGATGAGTTGATAAAAGACAGACATGTGTGGTACTGAAGATGATGCTGTGAGAAAGATTTTGCTTTGTGACAGTGATTTAACTTTGAATAAGGCCATTGAGATTTGTCAGATATATGAGCTTACAGAAAAGCACACAAATATGCTTACAAATGAGAGATGCATGCTCCCAGTAACTTCTAAAGGCAACGTCAATAGTATGCAGCACTTGGTTAACAGGAATAGGCCCAAGCATATGGCTGCAACTGTAAACCCTGCAACACTAACAAGGAAACCCCATAGCAGCTTTCTAGCAAGTTCCAAGGCATGCTCTGGAAACCGCACGGTCTCAGTGAAGTGCAATGTTATGTCTGCAGAAGCATTTGCTAGGGTATGTACTGGTGAAAAGTTTGACTTGGCAAAGTGTGCAAAGCCTGTTGTTTATGGTGGTAAAGAGATTCAAACAGAGCTCAGTAGTACTTTCATGTTATTCTGCTGGGAGAAGCTGCAACTTACTTTATGTGGTCAAAAGACACATCTAGTCATTATTAGGGCTCAGAAAACGTTTGAAAATGGGACTGCTCTCATTTAATAAGGAATTCCATCATGTTAATTTAAAAGACCACTGCACTAATTTTGTCCAGTACGTTTCCTCTACTTATGTTGATCTTTTCGAAGACAAACTAGGCAAGCTTCAAGTTGTGTACTCTATGAAGTTAGACCCAGATGACAACCCAGTTGTCAGACCAGCCCGGAGAGTTCCAGTAGCTATGCAGTAAGCCGAGCTAGACAAAATGGTGCAGCAAGGTGTAATTTGTCCAGCTGAACTGACTGAATGGTTATCTTCCATGGTTGCAGCTCATAAAAAAGGCTCAGATAATATCAGAATATGTATTGATCCACGAGATTTAAATGAAGCACTAAAAAGACCTCATCATCTAATGCGTACAGTTGAACAGCTCTGATACCAAACGCCACTGTTTTTTTGCCTTAGATGCACAGAGTTCATTTTGGCAAATTTTGCTCAACAAGAAATCCTCATTGCTCACTATGTTCAGTACTCCTTTTGGCTTGTACAGATTTTTGAGAATACCATTTGGGATAAATTCTGCCAAAAGTCTTTCAACGTGCAATGCAGCAAATTCTTTCTGACTACTCCTGTGCTATTATTGTAGATGATATTCTAGTAGGAGATAATGGTGAAGCTGAGCATGACAGAAACCTTGAGAAAGTTCTGGAAAGAGCTTGTCAAGTGAATCTTAAGTGAAATCAGCAGAAGTGTCAGTTCAGGTTATGACAAGTTACTTATATTGGTCATTTGTTTAATAGTTCAGGCTTATGACCAGACCCTTCCAAACAAACTGCTATTCTTGAGGCCAGCTCCAGACATTGTTCAAACCCTGCAACGCTTTCTTGGCATGGTTAACTATCTGGTCAAATTCATTCCAGATTTAAGCCAACTAGAAGTGCCACTTGAGAGCCGACACAAAGATGTAGCCTGGCCATACATGGAACAGCATCAGAGAGCATTTGATGCCCTGAAACAGAGAATTGCCAGTTCATCAACTCTCAGATACTATGATTTAAAAAAACAGTTACTCTTTCCTGTGATGGTTTGAAACTTCATTCTTCAAGAGGGGCAACCTGTTGCCTATACGTCCAGATCTCTAACCCAAACTGAAATACAGTATGCTCAGACAGAGAAAGAGCTTTTGGCAATTGTGTTTGCATGTTCAAAGTTCCATGATTATATTTATGGTACAGCTAGCCAAACTGAAACAGACTACTAACCTCTAGTTACTATTTTGAGAAAACCTATGCATTCAGCTCCAGCTAGACTGCAACATATGATGTTGAGATTGCAGAAGTACAATTTCAATCTTGTCTACACAAAAGGCAAACTTCTTCACCTCGCTGATACTTTATCCAGATCACCCAGAAATACCACTGAAGAGCATGTGAATGAGAAACTTGATTACTGAAGTTACTTAAGTGAGAATTTATTCTTCCATACGTCTAGATGAGCTTAGAAATCATACAGCCTAAGATCCTGTTTAACAAATGCTCAACCACTTCATCAATCGAGAATGGCCGCCAAAGCAATCTTGCTTACCTCATGAAGTGCAACCTTATTTTCCATACAGAAATGAGATTTTTGTCTGATGATGGTACTGTTATGAAAGGTCTGAAAGTCATTGGAAGTCTTTGCAACAAGAGGATATCACTGTCTTGCAACGTGGCCACCTAGCAACTGATTCTACAAAAAGGAGGACGATGGGACTAGTATTTTGGCCTTCTGTCACAAGACACATAATACTTTCACCTTTTTCTGTATGTTTCATAGTATAGTACTAGGCCATCTGCCCTGGGGCATTTGTAAGCCTAGCCATAGTAATGTGGCTTTTGCCACCCCATGAAATGATACAAAAATGTACAGAATAAATCTAGAATACTGTGCCTCTGTCTAGTAGTGACACAATGAAGGTCCCCTTATATAATAGAATTAGTTTACTGTGCCCCTGTCTAGCAGTGACACAGATGTGACCCCTGGGGTAAACTTACGATCTCCCATCCTCTCATCAAGATTTCTCTTGAAGAGAGTCAGTGAGGGGCTCTGCCTAATACGAACTGGGATCCTGTTCCAAAGCATGGGAAGCCTCTGGGTTATGAATCTGTCCCTCCAGCATGTCCTATTCATACTTGTGCCGAGGTTTAAGTCTTTAGCTCTCGTGGTCCTGATGGATTTGGATTTTTTGAGGTGGAGCATGTCCATCAGATCCTGATTGGACATGGCCTTGTACGTCAGGCAGAGATCACCTCTGAGCAGGCGGTATGCTACTGAATAGAGCTGAAGTTTCTTTAGTCTGGCAGAGTAAGACATATGTTGGAGACCCTTGATCCTTTTGGTGAGGTACTTATAGGTTCATAGGTTCGTACTAGGGCTATCTGCCCTAGGGCATTTATAAGCCTAGCCAGAGTGTATGTGGCTTACACCACCCCTTAGGATGAGAATACTACGCCCTTTTAGGGTTTAGTTTACTATGCCTCTGTCTAGTAGTGACAAAGAGATGACCCCCGGGGTAAACCTACGACCTCCCATCCACTCGTCGAGATTTCTCTTGAATAGAGTCAGTGAGGGGCTCTGCCTAACATGGACTGGGATTCTGTTCCAGAGTGTAGGGAGCCTCTGGGTTATGAATCTGTCCCTCCAGCACGTTCGATTTATTTCTGTGTTGAGGTTTAAGTCACTTGTTCTCGTGGCTCTGATGGATTTGGATTTTCTGAGGTGGTGCATGTCCATTAATTCAGGATTGGACATGGCCTTGTACGTCAGGCACAGATCACCTCTGAGTAGGCGGTATGCGACTGAATAGAGCTGGAGTTTTTTCAGTCGGGCAGCATATGTGGTCTCTCTAGCTGTTGCAAATGCCGGGTGAGGTACATACCAAATGGGGCATTGTACTCAATCATGGGTCTGATGAGGGAGGAATATAGGGGTACAATGACATCCTTGGATCTGGATGTGAATCCCTTCATGATGAAGTGTGCAAGGTAGAATGTTTTTCTAACCACTTTGGCAACGTGGGTGTCAAATGAGAGGTCGCTGTCTACTTGGGTCCCTAGGTCTCGGATTACTTTTTCCGTACTCAGTGGGTTGCTGTCTATGTGATAACTTGTGGGTACTTTGTTTTTTCCAAAAGGGATGACTATACATTTTTTGGCATTTAGTTTAAGGCCGTGACTACGGCACCAGTTGTCCGTTTCAGTGAGGCCTTTTTGTAGGATGTGTGTGTCTGCTGGTGTATCGACTATGGCGCCTAGTTTGCAGTCATCTGCGAACTTTGTCAGCCACAGCCCTCCCATGTTTGCTTTAACATCTGAGAAATAAATGCCGAACAAGAGGGGTCCCAGGACAGATCCCTGTGGGACACCACTTGTGACTGGCTTTGAGTCTGACATTGCTCCAGCGATTTTAACTTTATGGGTTCTGTCCTTTAGCCAGTTTGCAACCCATCTAGTGACATAAGGGTTTACTTTTAAGCCGTTTAGCTTATCTATGATGCCTGAGTGGGGTATTGTGTCGAAGTACTTAGCCAAGTCCAGGTATGCTGTATGGACTGCTTTGCCCTCATCAATGGCTCTAGTGACCGTTTCGAAAAAGTCAACCAGGTTTAAAAGGCAGGATCTGCCCTTTACAAAGCTGAACTGGGTGGGGTCAAGTGTCTGTAGGTCCCCTATGTCTCTGTTTATGAGTTCCATAATGATTCTTTCCATAGCTTTGCAGACCAGGCTAGTTAAGCTTATGGGGCGGTAGTTTCCAGGGTCTGTAGAGGCACCCCCCTTGTGGAGTGGGACCACTGTTGCTGTACGCCAGTGTTCAGGTACATATCCCGAAGTAAGGCTAAGGTTAAATAGCATTTTTATGTGTGGGTTTAACTCCTCTTGAGTTCACGTAACACGCACCCGGGATACCGCCAGGTCCCATTGATGCTGTGTTTTTGCTTTGTTTAGGCGGTTCTCACTTGGACATCTGAGGTGACACGGAGATTACATTCAGGTGGGATAAGTATTTCTTCTTTTGTGGGTGAAGGAGGGAGAAATTTGCACTGAACCTGTCAGCCAGAATGTTAGCAATATCTGTGGGTTCAGTGTATTTTTTTTGTTGTGAACCAACTCTGAGCATATCTGAGGGTTTCCGCCCAGGTTTCTAACATAGCTGAAGAAGGCTTTGTGGTTACCTTTAGTGTCCTTAGCGATTTTTCTCTCAAAGTTTGCCTTGGATGTTTTTATGAGAGAATGTAGTTTTCTGCTAATGTTGATCAGAGATGTCTTCCCTTCATGGGATTTCGCTCTGACATGCAGTAGCTTCCTTCTTTTGTTATACAATTTGTCATTTGTAATGTAATAGTACAAAGCCACATCAACAAAAGGAACCACTTTAACTAAACCAGATTCCTGAACTACCTTGGTCGACAGAAGCCACTGATATTTTTTGAACGGAATGGTCAACATTACTTGGTGTTAGCAGACTCTTATTCCAATTGGTTCGAGATTGACCTACTTCCTAATCTAGCATCCAGTACTGTCATTAGTAAGATGAAGTGTCATTTCACACACAGTTATTTGTGACAATGGCATACAGTTTACTAGCCAGCAATTCAAAGATTCGCTGAAGAATGGGACTTTACTCATGTCACAAGTAGCCCTGAGTATCCGCACAGTCAAATGGTTTGGCAGAACGTGCAGTTCAAAAGTGCAAAACAGTTACTAGAGAAGTCAAAATGAGACAATAGTGATGTTTTCCTGCCTCTCTTGAATCTTAGAAATGTTCCTCGTGATAAACATCTTAGTTCACTTGCCAAGAGACTTCTATCGAGACAAACCAGAACTACATTATCAAATCAGCAGTAGTTTATTAGTCCCAAGTGCTAAGAATAACAGATTTGTGAAAGCCCACCTGTTAAAGAAATGCCTAGCCCAAAAGTCTTATTATGATAAGTCCAGCAAACTGCTCAATCCACTACATGAAGGAGAGACAGTGAGAATGCAAACGTACAAAGGTTATGATCGGATTGGAGTCGTGAAGAATATTTGCCCAGAGCAGAGATCGTACATTGTGGAATCACAAGGAGCAGAGTTTAAGCAGAATTGGAAACATTTGATGCCAGTGTCCAAACCTGTACTACAGCACCTAGAATGTGAGAAAGACTATCTCAAGAGTGAGTTGCCCAACATTCTAGTTACTCAAGATGTTCCAGTGAATACCCCTGTTCCTGAGATGACTCTCGAAGATCCTGCTACGAGTTGGTAAACCAAAGACTGCCCCTGTTGCAAAACCCAATTATAAATACTATGTTACTAGATTAGGTTGTATTTTCAGACCATGTTACAGATACACGGCAACTTGGACATGAACATTTGTTTGTTTCTAATGTCTATATTATTATTGCATGTCTTATTCTAATGTCATTTCATAAAATTCTTTAAGGGACGGTTGTAGATCAGTGTGTGTACAGCTTTAAGAAGTTTCCTAGGGGCTTGCACAAGGGTATAAATACTGAGCACGTATGAGCCTGACAACCATTTTGCAGTAAGCTGTTGAGATGTAAGCATGTATGTCGGTACAGTTCATCTGTTAATCAGTTTGTTTACATTTTGTAAAGCTGCTATCCATCCTGTGTTTCTGTGTAATAAAAGCATATAAATGAACAGCCCCGCCTGTTCATCATCTACAGTAGAGAGAGCGACAGTAATCATACAAATATAATGGGAAAAGTTTGCAGCCTGTACCTATAGTAGTATATAAAGCAGCACAACCAAAAACCTTCTGTAAAATCGACCAGAATCACTGATGTCCGTCATGGGTAGTAGTAGTTGCAAACATTAATATGAAACTGTTGGCACACACAAGTCATCCCTACATGGAATTACCACTGGCAGGGATCACTTCATGCAATAGATGCTACTAAAACATACCACATTCTAGCACAGTCTGTCCAGCACAGTCATTGTTATGCCAAATTATACTGTTCCCCAGCTCCTCTATGAGAGTTCCATGAGAAAAGGCTGCTGGCACAGGTCACCTATCAGTCACCATAACTGGACTGGACTGCTCTAAAATAAGTAGGCACTGCATATAACATCCCAATAATTCTTCTGACTCGACATTACAAACAGAACAGGGCAACTGGCAGCTATCATACCACTTGGCAAATAGCTTGACAGAGCCTGCCAGTAAACCCAGCGGTCAATGTAGCTTCCAATCTAATTTTTCATTATAACCTGGTACTACAAGGACAGAAAAGTAAATCACTAGAACAATATACACATGCACAATCCTCAAAGGTATACCAATCAACTATCAAGTTTCACTGTGTACATCACATAATACATAAATAAGGCGGCGTGACATGTGACAATGAATACATAATCAAATTGAAAAACACACACATTATATATATATATATATATATATATATATATATATATATATATATATATATATATATTATATAACATATATAAATAATACACACACCTTTTACATTCTTTAAGACTATATGTATACGAGTTGAATTAATACTGGATTGTGCTCATTAGTACCAGTTATATCGTGTACTACCCAAAACTCTCCACTGGGGGCCTTTTCACACAATCTTCATTCAATTTCACTCCTCACGTCCCCCAATAAACATTTGCAAGATTGCTGTACTTAAATTCCTCACCCCCTTGTGCTCCTTTTCTCCTCTATATTTCTTTATCAGCTCCATTTTATTCATTACCCCTTGTTGCATCCGATGCACTCCCTCTCTCCTCTGTACATTATCCAATCCCATCTTCCTCCACTCTTAAATGAACTTCCTTCCTCTTGCTTCATCTTAAAAGCCTGAATGCCCTTTCTCAAGAGTTCTAAAATTTGCTTCACTCACATTAAAAGGAGTGCCTTTATAGATGACATTCCGATTCTGGCCTATATAAAACTCTTTATTCATCCTGCTAGCAACAAAAATTAGCACTTCGCTGTCCTATCTGAATCATTTTCCTCCAGCAAACAGATCTCCTATTTATTATTATTATTAAATTTAGTTTATATTAAAAGAAACTCATCCCTTCTTGCACAGTTCTAGTGACAATAGCAATGCATTAAAACAGCAATAGACATAACAAATGCAAAAAATTGTACACAAAGTCGCAGACAAATCAGGTAGAAATCAATAATATTAAGCATGGCTCTTGATATTACCTGAACCAACTGAACAGTGGCAAAAGCAAGCCTCTTCTGAAACCCAACATGGTCATCCCCACTTGCTCATTTCATATCTCGGTCATGTCATACCTCTATTTAAAATTATCATAATAAACCTTATGAGCAAAGTCACTTCATGAAATAGTTAAAAAATCAAATGGAACCAAATTATAAAAGTGTGGTAAAGAAGCTTTGATAGTAATAGCTTTTATACTACATTATATTTTATCACCATACTTGAGTATATGGTGGACTGGCTCTCTGCTGAAGATACAAGAATGGAAAGCAAAGCCTGTTTTTGATTATTTTATGTGTCATACTTTAAAACGTGCTTGTTGTGTGTTTAGTATACTGTTGTGTTAAAGAACAACTGTTTCTTTATGCTGCGAAACAATTAAGTTTGCACTTTTCTATTCAATACGTTAGTTATCAGTGCTGGTGTCTGCTGACTGTAACCGGTTTTGCTGTATGTATTTTGTTTTTGCCACTTTGGCCCGGGCTGTGGAAGAAAAGGGTCCTTGGACCAGTCCATTTACCCAGTTAAGAAACGTTAAATAAAAGGAAGATCAATAACAGAAACAGCAGCATTGTGTACTGCAATGTGTTACACGAGGAAAAGAAGAAAAGAACGTATAATGAAATCTGGAAAGGTATGCTTATTCTGTATGGTTTGCATAACTGTAGCTATACCTTCCGTGTACGTAATGAAATCTGAGCCTTGAAATTAAATTTGGTTGTCAGTTCCAAGACCCTAGTAGCTGCGCCCCTTTAGTGTCTCTGTTTCAGTCCTGTCCAATGATGTTTCTGACCAAAATTAGTAAAAGGGGTTTTTTACTGCAACAATTATCAGGCCTTACTCATCAATCAAGTATGGAAACTATTAAACTCTCTTGACTTCTTTAGTGTTAGAATCTGAGATAATCTGGAGAGTTAATCAATGTCACATAATTTGCCTTAACCATATTAGTCCTATGCAGACAGAGCAAGGGAAGGCTCTTCATACAGATAAGAAAAAAGTGGTCTCAGTATAGTTCACTTTTTATCTTTAAACATTGAAAGCTGATTTTATCCAAGCAGGTTGGTTGCATAAGCAACTTGTACCTGGTATGTCCCCTGATACTCGGGCCATAGCCTACCATTTTAAATACCTTCAAAAGACGTATGAAAAAATGAAACAAAAAATAAATAAATAATAAAAACAGCACAATCTTTGTCCAGTAACTAAAATTTAAATCAGTGCTATGCGAGTGCTACAAAAATTTCAGAAACCTAAGATGGACATTCCCAAGTCCTAGCAATTTGACGACAGAGCTCAGTGAAAACAAACCCAACATGAGCTGGTACAGAAGTGTGCCATTAGAATACCAGAGATGTGGTACCACTGTTAATGTTCACATTAAACTTAGTTCTCTGTGACAGGACGGAGTGGTAACAGAATGTGGAAGATGTAGATGTGGTACACAGTTATAACTGCAGGTGGACTGCACACACAATAGCAGTAACAGTGATTAGGTTTTATAAAAAAAAAAAAAAAAAAAAAAAAAAAAAAAGAGAGACTGTCACATGTACAATTTTCAACATTTTACATTTTGGTATGGACTATGCCAACATCACATTTCCTATGTAGGATACTTCTGGGGGTCAGATCAGTACACCTCTATTTGCAATTTGACCTTGATCATCATGCAGGTGGTAGTGGAGATTCCATGCTGAAAGGATGAAGTTCTAAAGGATAAACACCTATCTGTCCAGAAATAGCCATACCAGAATTAGTCCAGTGGCAGTGACACCAGCATCGTATGTTGGAGGTCTTGGGTTGCAGTCTCAAATGAGACCTAATAGTATCCTTTCACTTTGATGTTTCAAACAGTACACGTGTAAAGGGCTTTCTCTGTACCGCAGTACTGACTCTCACTGGCAACATCTGAGAAAGTGCAACTCAATACAAGATAAAGGATACAAATAATAAATTGGGTAGCCTTCAAATATGTGGACACAAGTAACCTACTGCACAGCCGTTAATCAAATCAAACATTCAAAAGCACTTGTTTATTTAAAACAAACTCCATCACGTCATTTGCTAGTGTAGTACTCTGACATCTGATGAACTCTAGAAGATGAAAGTGCTAATCCAAATAAACTCCTTCGAAGAAGACTGAATAAAGATGAATTTTTTTTCTGAAATTTTTCTAAGCCTCTAGTGGTTCAAGAACTTTTGAAAATTATCAAAATCTTTCCATATAGAACTTCTAGCAAGAAATAAGGGTTAATCTTCAGCAGAAACCCAACACCAGCACCAATCTTCAGCTAATCCCTTTGGCTTCTGTTTTTTTCCCATCCATCCTGGTAGTGACCTTGACACTCACCAGGTTGGTTTAACTTGATTTGGGTAACTTCCACTTTTGTAGTACATAGTGTGATAATGTCAAAATCACAGGTCTCAAACTATTATATCCACTTGCTGTCTGTTGCAGAATGAAACATAAATGTTAAACATTTCAATAAAGAAGTGACAAAGTTTTGTCTAAACTTTAAAACTTTCAAGAATTGTTTGACAGTCATGCTAATTGAGACATAGCCCATTTCTTTGAAATTCTGGGGGTCACTGACAGCTCACACACTTATGAAGACCCCATTTGTTCCACATGATGTCTGGTATATCAACTGGAAGGGCTTTTATCACAAACTGCAAGCTGCTCTGCAGTGCACCGAGTAGTATATACACAACTTTTCTGTGCGTCATCCAGGCATTTCCTATGATTCCGGCATCTGGCACATGTGGGAGTTAGACCAGCATTTTATGTGGAGAGACTTCACAGGGTCATTTAGTTGGTAGCTGCCCAATACTAAAATCCAAAGAGTACTCAATATGTTGACCTCATGAATGCAAGCAATATATGGTAGCCACTGTTGCGTGTTACAGGTGATGGAGGGTATATCATGGCACCATAGGTGATGACCCCTGTCTGCAGCCCCAAGACCATGGCAGAGAACACTGCACTGTTGCACACAAAACATATCACTGAACTACAGCTTTTACTTGCAAAGGTCTGCTTCTATTGCTTGCACACATCTAGGGGTGCACTGCAATACTCCCCAAAGATCTGCAGGAAGACATCTGTGGTCTACACTACATGCTACACAATACAGTGCTAGGACAGCAGTTATGATGTGAGGACCTCCGCCCCAGCACTATCAGTCATACAGCAACATACTGCTGACGGAAGGGGCTGCAGCAGTGCAGGCACAGGCATGAGCAGCATATTGTTGCATTGGCAAAGGGGGTGGTCCATAACTAAGGGCTATGAGAAGGACAGCACAGAATAATTCTGATGCATGCAGTAACACACCCAGGGCATGAAGTACAATGCACTGACTGTTCACAAGGCACATCAAATAAAACCACAGATAAAGGGGCCACAGGGGTGGGCAAGACAGTCAACATCATTTACACAGGTGGAGTTACAATAGAAGGCAATAATGCTAATGAATGTGGAAGGGTCATGGTTGTTGGATGAAGTAGCCATGCCCATGGCTAGGAGGGTGGGGGGAGTCTAAAGTAATGAGGTGAAGCTTGCACAAGTTGAATGTTGACCAAGTGTACCATATGGATCTGCTGTGTCAAGACTGGAGACATCCTGTTTAAAAGATGGCATACAACATCAGTGACATTTACTGGAACCCCCAATGCCCCACCATGTGATGTGACAGTAGAATGCTAGTGTATGTCTCTGTGAATGTCCGCAAGTGGGCGTTATTCACAGCATGGCTTCAGGGAATGCGATGGCTCTGAACTATAAGACCCTGAATGGCTTATCCAGTGGGGTTTGCACTGATTGACTTGGAAGAGCAACAGCCATGACCATGGCACTGTCTATACTTAAGAGTGGGGACAGATATAGACAGTGTGAAAGTAAAGTGGTCTCTGTAATGGTGTGTATCCAATTAATAAGCCTGGTATATATGACTAGCCAACACACATCAATTCCCTAACATGGCCATGGTAGGCAGTTGTGTGCATGCTCACAGCTGCTTCAATGGCTGCCAAAAGGGCAACCACTGACCCCAACAAAAGTGTTTGCTTTAGGTCCCCATAAACTATGTCACTCTACATCTATTGCAGGACATTCTATGGTCCCCGAGTTGGTTGCACTTCCTCATACAGGCCACATAGCCTACTCAGCATTTCAGAACTGGTGCGAATTGTAGACATCTGGCCTGGATTACTGACCTGCACATCTACTTACCAAGATCAAGGGTGATACCAAGGTCTGGCTGGAAACATTGAGGCAGGATGGTGAATGTTACCTACATTCCTATCTCCTTCTCTGGGTGCTAGCACCACAGAGGCAATGCAGCCCCCTGATAATGACATCATCTGTACTGGTGACACCTGTGTAGCTCGGGTGGCAATGACATGCACACAGTACTGAACACAAAACACAGGAGATGTCAGAGGTTCAACTTGTGCCTCTACCTCAGCTGTGGGTGATGTAAGTTTGCCCTCCTGACACTGAGTCACTTGACTTTGCTATGTCCATGGTGCCATAGTTGTTAGTCACCTACTGACATCAGGCCATGGTCCAACTTGTTGTACTGAATCCTCTTCCAGTGATGCTGGACCTTCTGCCAATAGAATTAGTTAATACATACCCATTACAAACCTATGGCAATGTTGAATCACATTGGTGACTCCCACCAACATATGGCACACTACTACATACAAATCACCTACCCAGCCTATGTACACATATACATCTTATGGTGCAGGTGGGCACTGCTGTAGCTCCAATGTACATGAATGACAGATAAACATATGTATTCAGAGTTTACACATCACTGTATTATAGTAATGGCACAGGCTACTACTAAACTGGTGCATCCCCTACAGAAACTCAAGCAGTTGTCACCAGCCTAGCTCTCACATGCAAGCTGCCACCAGGTTAAAGTTTTCTCATCTTCCCCAATGAGGGATAGAAGCTCCACCAGCTTTGTGAGAGGCTCTTCTGGCTATGTGGTCCACCACCAATGATCAACCCATCTCTGGCAGTTTCCTATGCCTTTGTCGTGACCCTGTTGCAAACTAGTACCACCATCCGATAATGGTCACACACTACAAGGATATCCTGCACCAGTCCCAGTTACAATTAAGCATGGAAGGTATTGTCTGCTTTACCCTTCCCAAGAATATGCATACCATATGTATGTAGGGCCCACAGTAGCATTTCTTGTCTCTGGTACCGTGACATTTTATAGATCTTTTGCTGTTCCTTTTGTCCTATGACAAGACAGTAATAATTGTAGGTCACACATAATTATCAGTGTGCACATGCATAACTGTCCATGCTAGTCAAAAGCAGTCCTCAGTACAGTCCACATCTCTCATTTCACAGCCACAACCCTATGTGCTACTATGGTGTTACCATTCCTTTACTGTACCACAGGGCAACAGTACTGGCCATGTTCAGTGTCTACTGACAATCAGACCTATGACAATGGCAGTGCCTGTGCCCAATGTAACAGAGGCCTCCTATCTACTGTAGTATGTTTTGCAGTTCATATGCATACAGTACACTGTTGTGAATCTTGTACAGCTGGACAGTAACCTAGATTGATAGTATTCCATGTTCTATGTCAGAATTAACCCCAATCCCAGCAGGTAACCAACCTTTCTTACCTGTTCCCTGTCAGTTTCAGCTCCCATTGTCAATCCCATCATGTCCTGTGCTGTTGGATGCATTCCTCTATTCAGTTACCATCCCCGTTACCTCATGCACTCTTGTGGTTACTGCAGTCCAAAAGTCTACTGAGTAATTATATTTGCTCTATTTGCAAATATAGTAATACAGTCTATTATCTACTATATTCAGATTACCAAATTTCTTAGCATAATAGAGCAACCTCATTTCTCTCATGTTAAAACAGATCTCATAGCACACAGGAATTAAAGCCATGGGGTCTGTCTTTGAAAGGCTACATCTCCCCTTTGAGATTTCCTGTCGAAAAGTACAGTACCAGCAGCATGATGTTCAGCTGCAAAATACATTATACATAAGGCATGCTACAAATAAAAAAAAAGAAAAAAACATTTCTAATCCAATACCTGCTTAATAGAGACGTACTGTAGGCCATTACTGCATTTTGTACATTAAGAAGTTCACAACAGCAACTCAAAAGTAAAACTTACACACACACACACACACACACACACACACACACACACACACACACACAATTGCTACACTACTGTATATCTGACAATTCCTACATCTCCTATTCTACCCTTAGGGCTTTCAGTGCAGCACTATACTATGTTTGAAACCATGTACCACTTCCTCAAACATTTGAAATGTCAGCCATGTATTGCAAATGAAGAAAAAACGTATAGTTTTATTTGCAAAAAGTCATAATTCAAAAAGTGGTATTCTAGGCTATTCTTACTAAGGATGTATTTTAGGTCAGTACTGTATTCAGGATATTGAGCAGAATTTCATCATAGTACCATAATAAAAACACACCACAACAGAAAATATTCCAGGTACTAACAAAAGGATGCTCAGCTCCAAAAACACCTCCGGCTCAAATTCTAATATCACAGTATCCAGGGAAGCACACCTCTGAATGGACATCACAGTTTTAGCTGCTTGAAAGCACAGCAATGCAGCTAAATGTGATAAAAATGTACATTGTTTAGTTGTATCAGGTGAAATATATATCTTTCTTCTGTTCTAATCACAATTCTGTAGACAATGATTGTTGGCACACTGAGGAGAACTCACAATATAAGCCAAATGAAATGCAAAATGCTAGACTGCATAAGTGAACTGCTCTAAATATGCTGAAGTAGTGTCTGCAAAAGGACATCTCAGTCCCCTTTGAGATTTGTTGGCACACTGAGGAGAACTCACACTATAAGCCAAATGAAATGCAAAATGCTAGACTGCATAAGTGAACTGCTCTAAATATGCTGAAGTAGTGTCTGCAAAAGGACATCTCAGTCCCCTTTGAGATTTTTTATGAAACTCAAAGAGCAACAACAACAGTACACAAGAAACAGTTAAGTCTTCTATTCTACCCTTTGGGATTTCAGAGTAGCTCTACTTTATATTTGACCCCACATTTACCACGGTATAAATATAAACACACAGAAAATAACACTATGTTTACTTAGGTGTAGTGATCTGCAAAAAAAAAGGCCTAGAGTGCTGAGCATACTAGCAAACATTCAACACAACAACAAAAATGGAGAGAGAAAGTATAATGCATACTGTGGCAGTAAAGGTGTATGTACTATAACCTCTAATGCTCCTCGATAAAATGCTATTTCTGTCTCCCCTTTCAGACTTCAAATCAGGAATGTCAGGGCAGCTCGGAGTTGAATTTGAGACAGAATTTGAGAAACTGCATTAGAAGAATGAAAGCATAGCACTGTTCTCATGGCATTTTATAACTAAAAATGTTTTTTTTTTCCTGATGAAATATATAGAACGTTTACTGTTGACATAATGAGAACATAGTACATATATATTCTGGACATCAGGTTGGCCCTGTCTTCTGGAGAGGTCACAACACACAACATCCTTAGTAACGACATTCTAACCAAGGACATTATTCATTGAACATCCTTCCTGATACATGGTGCAGACCGCCTTAGACGTCCTGCTGTATCTAGAAGAAATACACGCTTTGTTTGGTTAAACTAAAGCTGCATTTTGCTTCTCATCTAATCAGAACTTAGTACAAATACATTTTTGACATTAAAGTCATCTGACTTTGCAAACAATGGTCAAATAGCCCCCAGGCAAAAACAAACAGTGCGTAGCACCAAAATATGACAAGATGTCCCTGAAACATTGGAATTTTTAAACTGTAGACTCTCGTAAGATAGAATAAGATTCTTGCTAACAAAACATATACCCATACTGCCCTAGTGGAATGTGTCCCCCCTGAGGCAGTATATTTATACAATTATTTCAACCAAAAGTAATTATAATATTGCCGATTAACAGATAAAAATCTATTCAGAAGTTATCCTGCTGTTACCTTTGCTTTCTTGCATCACCTGTCCCAAAAATTAGTGATATTCTGTATACTTCTGATGTCTCTGATGTCTCAGTGAGAAGAAAAAAATGCATAATGGCCACCATAACATTTTAACTGCTCCAAAACAAGCCTCATCATTTTTATTTGACAGGGGTTACGAAACTACATTTTACATTCATATAAAGCAGGCCTCCTGACGGCTCCCCAAAGAGATCCTCTTCCTATGTACACCTTTAATGTTAGATTGTGAGGAAACAGAAAGAAAATGCTTATTTCAAGCTCTTATTCTTGGACATGTATACACCATATTTTACCCATATCAATTAGTGCTTTGCATTAATCATACAATGGTCTTCTGCTGTTACTGCCCACCAAAATGACATAGCCACTTTCTGTGCCTATTTCAAATGTATAGGTTCATAAGAGATTACTAGGCTAATAGCCACAGGAAACCTTTTTAAGCCTAGCCACGTATCCCCTTTGTTAAAGACAGGATACAATTATTTAAGGGCATATAGATGAGTTTGGGTGGTACAGCACTTACAAGCAGTCTCTGTCCAATATGGGCTCAAGTGCCAGACCACAAATAAATTTCTGAGTCACCATCCATTGGCCCAGATTGCTTTGAATAGGGTCAGGGACAGATTCTGCTTCACATGGTTGTCAAGCTTGTTCCAGTGTAGGGATAGTCTCAGAGACACATACCTGCACTTCCAGTATGTGATGAAACTTCTCTGGCCATATGTGCTTGTCAAACCACAATGACATGTCAAACCACAATGACATGCTCCCATAGCTAGGCTTGAAATCAGAAAAATTAGTTTATAAATGCAACACCATAACAGCTTCAGTATAGAGCCTCAGAAAACAAATAGGCTCATTGCTGCATTGACGGGTTGGATAATGTTTGATGCAGAGCATCACTTTTAATCTTTCTACACTGTCCCATTGTTGGTGGACCAGACAGAGCTTCTCTGCCTTTTCCACAGCATACATCTCTGCCACTGGAGGAATCTAGGCAGCAGAACAATCTGAACACATATTTGGATGATGTTGCATGTATGTCATCTCAACCATGCTCTGAAGGTTGGATACTGATCTAATGAGACATGGTTTAAGGGCATATTCGACATCACCAATAGGATGCTCCTGTGGAAAGTCATCCCACACAAGTCACTGGCATAAGCTGAATGCGTGAATCATGGGAACTGCCTGGATGGCACACAATCTGTATACAGTGTTTCACACCACCTGGCAGATTCAAAACCCTTTTGGTTGACGTAGATTCATAAGCTTTTACTAGACATGCAGTCCAGGTGACAATTAAGGTACCTAGCCCAATTTCACAACTGCCCCAAGGGACAGTCTAGTTAAGTGACTTGCTCAAAGTCACACAGTTGGCAAATGGAAGATAAAGGAATCAAACCCTGTAACATAGGAAGCAGCTTGTTAAGAACTCATCACCTTAATCTGTGCCAACTGCCAGACATAACATTATACCACTGTAGAACACATACCAATGGTCAGGTGAAGCAGGTGGGGGAACTGATGGCAATATGGATGCCATTAATGGCCCTTAGGTCCTCAGAAAAAATGTGACTTCCTAGAATGTCTACATAGGGATCCCGCTCTCCTCTGCAGTCCATCGGAATCACACATGTTCCTCCACATGCTGTAGCATAACATCCAAGGAACTGGTGCAGTGTTTGTAAAACAGACGCCTGTGATACACCCACTGTGTCCCCCAATGGCCTCAGGATGGTGTCTGTTGTAAGGATTGTCAATGCCATACATTCTCTAGAGTCCTCAGGGACTGGTATTCCACGCATCCCATAGGATTCCATTTGAGGATAGCACAATGTCTACAAGCTTATACAGGTTGCGCATGTCCACATTATATACCATCACCATGATAGTGAAATACTATCAGGTGAGAGCAGATCCATCAGCAATGTGAAGGGCACGTCTTGTGGTCTGTTTTAAACATGGTTTGTTTACAGACACTGTTGTTCTACTGTGTTGTGCTGTGATATGACAAACAGTGGTGGCTGGTGACTTTACAGCAAGAGAGGGCTGCAGGAAGCAAATAAGTGGGTGGGGCTAAGTGGAATGCAGTGGGGCTGTATTACAACATGCCAATGACAATTATCTATCAATCAATGAATAGGTCAGACTTCAACAGACAGACAATCTCAGTACCCTCTCATTATAGCCACTGTGTGGACTATATACATCTCAGATATCTGACTGCAATCAACAAGGTCAACCTTAGGTGAAATCGATCACTAGATAAAGGATTCTATAAGCTCCCGGTTGTACATTGGTTCTGCCTGCACATTCCCAGTGCCCTTTACATGTCCCCTATTAATCTGTCTCCATACCATCCAGACTGATTATTTCTTTCTTGTTTCTATCATACTCTGTCCTACCTTGGAGCTTCTTCACCCATCCTTTTAACACAACCTAACTGGCCCAGACTTTACTGGAATAAGGGTGTAGGAAGTAAGTGAATTAACCCAGAAGGCATAAGATTCCAGATGCCCTAAAACATCTTTTTTCTGACCTTTTCATCCACTGATGGCCTAAACAAAAACTCATTAAGTACTTTAAAATATTCATTCTTATACAAGAAAAACAAAACATGCAACACTAAAATGTTCAGCACTGGCACCCTAGATATTCCCAATAAACTGTGATGCCAAATACTTGTAAGAATGTATGTATGTGTGTGTGTGTGTGTGTATATATATATATATATATATATATATATATATATATATATATATATATATATTATTTATATATAGATATATATATTTATTTATATATATATTTATATAAAATCATGCCCATCTCCCCACCCCTCCAAAAAAAGACTTGCCTATACAACTCTGGTGTGATAAAAGTAAAATCATAAAGGACCATAAGAATACATTATATACCTGTGGATCTGGTGGAGGAAACCGAAGCATCTAGACAAAATCTACACAGACAGGGAGCACATGCAGACTCCACATATAAGGAATCACAGCCAAAAACTCAACCAGAGAACTAAGTGCTGTGAGATGGCAACATATCACTGAGCCAATGACCAGTTACTGTAATGCACACCCTGTCCACACTCCAGAAATGTGGCTTTAACTGCTCAGTGTGGGGAGTTGTTGGTTGGGCTTTGGAGTGTGTACACTGCAGAAGCTATCAGAATAATACAATAATAATTGCCCATAATTTCACACAGACACACAGATGCATTTGTTTATCTGCAACTGTAGTCCTCAGATTAAGAATAAATACATAAACTGTCACTGAGGAATGCATCTTCTCAGCTCACTGTCAGAGTATGGTGTGCAACCTATTGCAACCCACAACTTACATAGCAGCCTCTTAGCTCAAGAATGAAGACAGCTAAAATAGTGGGGGACAAAAGACCAAAATCAAGGACAAATACTGCCGTTAATTTAGAAGGCTGCTAGAACAAGCTTTGCATCACCTTGATATTTCTGAAAGCAAATTAAATCTGAAATTCATGCATCTGTCATTTACTGACTGCCGTGCACACCATTTCATCAAACACACACACACACACACACACACACACACACACACACACACACACACACACACACACAGTTATGAAGAGCAACTCAAAATATGAGGCAAAAATCAAAGGCATTCTGCAAATTCAAGGGCAGTTGAGAGCATCTATGCCTACCTCACTACATACATATATACACAGGCACACAGAAAGACAGTCCCCCTGGATTCATGAAGCTTGCACCAGGTGCAGGCATAGCGTTGGCATTCCAACACCAAATATGGCTGTCCAGCGATCCAGGTATGAGCCGTTTCCATGTGCACTACCTGCGTACCCTAAGCCTGCACAGCTCCCGGCCCCTGTATGCTAATTACCCCAGTTGCAGCAGTGTAGCATGCAAATGAAGGCATTTAGCGATCCAGGAAGTGGTGCAGACGTAGTGTAAGCATGCAGAAATGTAAACCGTAAAAAATGGTTTACATTTTTGCAAACATAAAATCGGAGCCATGATAGCCGGCCAAACACATAAATTATATCGTTAATATATGCCAATGGCTAAATATATAGCCATTGGCATAAAAAAAATGTATAAAATATAAAAAGAACATTTAATTTCATTTTTCGCACTATCGCAAAGTTTAAGCGCAGGGCAGCGGTGCACAAACCGGATCGCAAGAAAAATAGAGAATAAAACTGCAATGTAACACATATCATGATTTTCCCATAATAGTCAATGGCAGGCATGTTACACCACATCATGGTGCAAGGGTTGCTAAGGGGCTGTGACAGTGTTTTGCGTGGTAGCTAGGAATTAGTAGGCAATGCCATGCAAATGAGAGGAGTAATAGTGAATAACAGATTCCCCGCTGGTGCAAGGATGCACCTCACAGTGTAGCGTTATAACACCGAGGTGTGCCCTTGATATAAAGATGACATCAGGAGAGGGGTGTGTCACCTTTGCTGTAAGCACATTGGAGCATTGCTCATCCGGTTTGCCCGTAGCTAAGCAAAGCTGCAGGATAGGGGTGTGTCGAACTGGCTATAGCTTTGCTTAGCTGAGAGTACACAAGGTAACAGAGTATGCATGTGAACGGAGATGAAAACGGGCTTAAACCCGGTAAATGGGTTTGCGCGGTGCACACCGGAGCTAAAACAGGAAGGATATAGGAAAGAAATAAGGAAATGCTGCAGCAGGGAAATTGGAGTACAAATGACAAATTAACACCTAGGAACCTACAGTGGCCACTGACAACAGCTAACAAGGCTGCAAGCAGCTACCTGCAGAACAGGAAAGGGGAGTGGCTGTACTGCAAAGAAAAAAGTAAAGTGTCACAGCCGAACAAAGCGGATTTGCAGTATATCAGCTACAAGACACACTTTCCCTACCCAGTCATGTGTTGCAAAGTACAAAACAAAAAATACAGCAGGTGGATGCATGCCTGATAATCGGAGGGGATCCAGGTTTAAAAGTGAATTAAAGGGCAACAGATTAATCAAGGTAGGCAAGCATAACTCCACACTAAAGGCTCCACACTTGCAGTACTCATTGTAAAACCCATAATTAAGATATCCTGCAGCTGGAATTGCTGATACACACCCAATGACAGCAGCATCCATAGCAAAATAGTATAAAGTGTGAAAGCACCTCACATACACTTGTGTATTCCCATACACTCTGCACCATTGGTGTATACAGACGGGAAACTTTTAGTATGTATATGTTAGGGGCTGCCATAGCTTTGATCCACCAGCATGTGTTGGAGACTGTAGGTGGTGTGGAGGATGATGCACACAACCACCTCAGGCACCAGAGGAGGAAAGAGTGTTCAGACTCAGGGTAACCTACCAGGGGATACATGATCTGGAGATAGTAGAGCGTTACAGGGTGGACAGGGACACCCTACAGCAACTTGTGGAGTTGTGCCGGCCACGCCTCAGAGCCAGAACAAACAAACAGAGGGGAACTCATCCCAGTGGATACGAACGTATGTGTAAGCCTGAAAATACTAGCTACAAGTACCTTTCAAAGGCAAACTGGGGATATCATGGGGATCTCACAGGCATCAGCATCCAGGGTACTTCACCAGTTCCTGGATGCCATGTTACGACATGCCAATGAGCACATATACTTCCCCCGAATGCAGGAGGAGTTGGCCAGCAATATGCGTCTTTTCCACCGTGTGGCAGAATACCCAGAGGTACTGGGTGCAATAGACTAGACTGCACGCACATACACATCAAGTCACCACCCGGTGAGCAGGGCAGGCACTACATAAACCGCAAGGGATACCCCTCCATCAATTGCCATGTCGTGTGCAATGCCCAGGGCATTATCATAATGTGTGTGCTGGCAGCCCTGGAAGCTATCATGATTCCCACATCTGGCATGCCTCACAGCTGTATCAGGTATTTGCCGGGGGGGGGGTCACCCCATATGGCCACCAGGTGGGGGATGCTGGCTATGCTCTGGAACCATGGATGATGACTCCCATCAGAAATGCACACACACACACACACACACACACACACACACACACACACACACACACACACACACACACACACATGCAGGAATGCCATAATGAGGCATAGCACAAACCAGAATCATCATAGAGCATGTGTTTGGGATGATTAAATCATGGTTCCGTTGCTTGGACATACCTGGTGGAGCCTTGCAGTACTCTCCAGGAACATGCCCACATCTTCATAGTATGTGCCATGCTACACAATATGATCCTGCGGAAACAGCTGCAGCAGGGACAGAATGGTGAAGGCCCTCACAGCCCACCACCATTGCCAAGGGCCACACAGGCACAGAGGTACTCAGACCACGAACACCCTGAGCCAGCCCCAGTAGGCAGATGAAGGCATGCCCAGTATGCTCATGCCTTGGCAAGGAGGGAACATATAGCACACACACTGACAGTGTAGGCACCTAAGAACCGACACCTTTCTTCACTTGCACACACAGTAAAAATGGATGGCACACACACACAAGACTACCTGCAAATTGTCATGTAGAGGCAGTCTACTGTGTGCATCCAACATAGGCAGCCCTCAACTATTGCACACACAACAGCTATTGGCACAAGGTAAGTCAACACCTGAACAGTAAATTAAGCTATCAGCATGTGCTAATACTGTATGGATAGGTTCATAGGTAAATACTTGGCTAACTGCCTGAGGGCATTCATAAGCCTATCCAAAATGTGTCAACTTTTGCCACCCCATTGATTCATTAACTGGCCCTCTGCAGAGCAGAGCCAATGGCGGGATACCTGGGGTATATCTACTGTTCCCCATCCACTCTTCAAGGTCTCTCTTGAAGAGGGTTAGTGAGGGGCTCTGTATAATGTAATTAAGGATGTTGTTCCAAAGTATGGGGAGTTTCTGTGACAGGAATCCGTCCGTCCAGCATCTTCCAGTTATGGTTGTGGCAAGGTTCAGCTCCCTACAGCATGTGGCTCACTGTGACATGGAGTCCCATAGGTGAAGCATATCCATTAAGCCTGAGTTCAACATGGCTTTGTTGGCCAGCAAAGATCATCTCAGAGTAAACAAGATGCCACTGAGTAAAGTAGGGGTTTATTCAGTCTGGCTGCACAGGACATATGTTTGAGGCCAGTAATCCTCTTGGCGAGGTACATTTGTGGACCTTCCAGCTGTTGGATGTGTCTTCTGAGGTACATCCCAAATGGGTTACTATACTCTATAATGGGACTGATGTGTTATGTGTAAAGGGGCACTATAACCTCAGTATGCCTAGATGCGAACCCTTTAGTAATCAGATGGCCTACATAGAAGGATGTCCTAACTACTTTGGAGATACAATTGTCAAAGGAGAGATCACTATCTACCTTAGTCCCCAGATACCCTATTAACTCGTCTGCATTAAAGTGGCTGCCACTTATGTGTTAATATGTGGGTGCTTAATATTCCACAATGGAATGACCATGCAGTTTGTGGCACTTAGCTGGAGGCCATGACTTTGACACCCTGTGTTGGTCTCTTGTGAGGCCCCTTGAAGGATGTCTGTGCCAGCTGGACTGTCAAGTATGGCTCCTAGTTTGCAATCATTGCCAAACATGGTCTGCCATAGTCCACCTGTGTTTGCCTGTACCTCTGAGAAGTATATGCCAAACAGTAGGGGTCCCAGGACCGAGTCCTGTGGGACACCAGTAGTGACTGGTTAAGAGTTGGACCTGGAGACCGCTAGTTGCACCATGTGGGTTCTGTGTGTAAGCCCGCTGGCAACCCATTCCTGTGATGTACGGGTGCATTTACAGGCTGGCGAGTTTATCAATAAAACCTGAGTGGGGAATGGTGTCAAATGCCTTGGCGAGGTCCAGGTAGTGTGTGTGAACCACCTCTCCCCTCATCTAACGTCTTGGTGACTGTCTGTAAGACGTCAAACAGGTTCAGTAAGCATGAACTGCACTCAACCAAGCTGACCTGGGTTGGTTCAAGTGTTTGGAGGTTATGTCTTTGTTAAGGAGTGCCATGAGGATGTGCTCCATAGCTTTTCAGACCAGGCTAGTTAGGCTTATGGGGTGGTAGTTACCATGGTCAGTTGTGTTTCCACCTTGGTGGAGTGGAATAACCGTTGCCATGCACCATTGTATGGGCATGTAGCCTGTGGAGAGGCTGAGGTTGAAAAGCTTAATTAGGTGGGGGGTCAATTTGTCTTGCAGTATTTGCAAGATGCAGTCTGGGACACCATCTGCCTCCATTGACGCTGTGTATTACTGTTAGAGGGCCATTTCCACCTGTGTGTCTCTGATGTCTGGGATACTGTACTTTTCGGGTATTGTTGCGGGCTCTTTAGGGGGTGAAGTTTACACTGAATGTATCTGCAAGGATGTTGGCAATATCAGTAGGGTCAGTATATTTTGTGCTATATTGCACCGGCACAGTGCAAATGTGTGTGTTACCATGTAGATCCTTGACATAGCCAAAGAAGGGTTTGTGGTTATTTTTTGAATCTTTGCCTATTTTCCTACTGATGTTAGCCTTGGATGATTTCATGAGGGACCTACGTTCCTTACTAATACTGGTCACGGATGTCTGCCCTTCTTGGGATTTGACGTTTTTTCTGGACTACTGTCCTACTTCTGTTGTATAGCCAGTTTATTGCAGGGGTCCAGCAGACTGATGTACTTGTCTAGGAGGAGTGAGTCTTGGTTTACCAGTGATGGCACGATCCATACATCCTTGTAGGTGCTTATAGAGTGCATTTGTAAATCTGTCTGTATCTTGAGCAGTGTTTTCCAATAGTGTGAGGGCTGCGAAACCCCCCACCCCTGTCTCCATTAGTGTGAGTGTAGCTGTAGGAAAGGTATGCACTGTGGTTTCCATGGGTGGGGGAGATGGTTGGGTGTGGAAACAGTGAATAGTTCATGGTCAGATCCAACCAGTGACCGGTTTACCTCTGCTGTGATGCACCTGTCGCCCATGTTGGGGATTACCACTTCTAGTATGTTTCCACACCTCGTTAGGGAGTTTACCATCTAATACAGGGCACATGAGGTGATAAATTCCAGGAAGCGCTAGGCCTGGAAGTGAGTACTTTAGCAAGTTTCCTGGTTAATGGAAGGGTAGTTGACATCAACCAATACCGGGGTGTGTGGTAGCACTGTCATGTTTTCCACTGTCTCCAGCTAGGTGGACTGGTGGTCCTGGGTCATGAAGGGTGATCTGTATCAGGCCACAGTTTGCATTGCAGTTGTGGCTGATGTTAGCTGCACATGGATGATCTCAGAGGTTTCGTGCTGCCCCACCAACCTGTTGGTGTAGGTATCCCTGATGAATATGGATACACCCCATCCATGTCTGTGTCAGTCCATGTTCTGTGTCCGAAATGTGTAGTCTGGTAGTGCCGGTGTGCTCTCAGGAGCCTTAAAACAGGTCTCAGTTACTGCACAGATGTTGACGTTGTCCATACTGAGGAGTACTGTGAGTGCGTGCATGTTGTGATCACAACCGATGGTGTTGAGTAGTATAACCCTCATTGATTCTGCTATTGTGCTGTTTACAGAGGTGGGATTCACCTTTGAGACTTCCCTAAAAAAGGCACCATGTGGGTGCAAATAGCCTTGGCGTATTCCAAAGCCTAAGGCTGACACATAAGCCGGTATGGTAGTGTTGCATGCATGTTTCTCATCTTTCCTGTAGGTAACCTATTGGTAAGCAAAAGAAAGCCTTAAACTTATACAAGTCTTCTAGCTTCCAAGATAGGCTTTTGGAGTGATTAAGTATCAGTGTTCTGTATGTTCTTGCTGTACTTAACTATTTTCTGACTACATGGTGATATTTCACTGTATATTGTGATCTGAAAACTCTGTTTATTCACATATTATGGATGTGATGGCCTGCACTTTAGGGGTTCACAGATAGGTAGTAGGCTATCTGCCCAAGGGCAATTAGAAGCATAATTAAAGTGTGTTGGATTTCTCCGCACCATTGATGCAGTAACTGAGCCTCTGTCAAGCATAGCCAATGAAGTGATTCCAGGCAGAGTTGCCAGAAGCTGTTGAAGACTGGGGAGGTGGAGGGTGATAGGGGCACTTGTGATCTAAAGAGGGCATGTTAACGTGAAAAATCAACACCATTCAATTTCCTCAACAGGTCTTGCAGCTATAAAACTGGAGGGGCTCCCCCACCCCCTGACGGTATGGTTCTGGGACACATGATCCCAGGGGGTGTATATTCTGTTACCCATTCATACATCAAGGTTTCCCTTGAAGTGCGTCAGTGAGGGGCTATGCCTAATGTAGTTAGGAATGTAATTTATAGTCTCTCATTTCATTTGTTATATGTTTTTATTTCAAGACTAAGTGAAGCTCAGTGGGTTTGGGCGCCTCCACCCTTTGCTTAGCCTAGCTTACACATAGAAATCATCTAAATAAGAAATAGGCAGAAGCAACGTTAATGTGAATAGTGTAATGGTTACAGCATTTGCATAGTATCTGTGCATTCGATGTTCAAATCTCAATAAAGTCAGGGATGTTTATCATGTTAAAAAGTATACCTTAACCACAGCTTGCTTATACAGGTAGCATTCATCAGTATAGTAAACATTTGAAACACCCATGTAAACCCATGTGTGCTGGAGATTAAAGTCAACAGAGAATGTAATGTTATGTAAGCACATAGTGAGATGTTACTTCACTGAAATGTATATATCCTGAGTAGTTAGCAGATGTGGCCATGTTTGCGCGCACAGGTTATATGTTTTAAAGTTTAACTGCCGCTTTAATGTCACACAAACACTTTAAAATCATGCTTACAACTGCTTAAATGTGCCTTTTTCTGGAGTAAAAAACATTTTTAAAGCATCGCAGGTGTTGTACCTTGGACCATGCACATTATCGTCATGGGACTTACCACTAAGCCATCTGAGCTGTATACATGTTTCATGGTCTTTAGACTACACCTTATACTACAGGCATGCCACAGTACTGACTACAAATGGGACAGTCACTTTGTGTACATATGTACAGTACATTGTAATGTACTGTAGTTTGTGAATCAACATATACAAGTCTACATATGTAGACCTGTTACAAATGATAGTATTATATATATATATATATATATATATATATATATATATATATATATATATATACACACACATATATTTTACGCTCATGTTAGTGATGTCTGCACATTATATATATATATATATATATATATATATATATATATATATATATATATATTTTACGCTCATGTCAGTGATGTCTGCACATATATATATATATATATATATATATATATATATATATATATATATAGATATATAGATATATAGATATATAGATATATAGATATATATATATAGAGATATATATATATATATATATATATATATATATATATATATATATATATAGAGAGAGAGAGAGAGATATATATATAGATATATATATATATAGAGATATATATATATAGATATATATAGAGATATATATATATAGAGATATATATATATATATATATATATATATATATATATATATATATATAGATATATATATATGTAGATATATATATAGATATATAGATATATAGATATATATATATATCTATATATGTAGATATAGATATAGATATACATCTATAGCACAGAGCAGCATCGGGCAGCGCTAGTTAGCTGGGGTATACTATTCCCGGCCCCACAAAGTCTGCACTGTAAATTTTCCCTTAGAACTAGGCAAGCCTCAACTCAAGTGCTTCAGATCAGCAGCTCTTATTGCAGCACTTGCAAAACAGAAATCAGCACTTGTCCTAATCTCCTAGACAGCACTATTATTCTCCAAATTTCCTAGACAGCACTATTATAATATAGCATAAGACCCTCGATTGTCCGCAGGACTTAAGTTCAATTTACTCTTCAAAGCATGTCCAGAGGTCAGCTTCAAGTGTACTCTCCAGTTCATCTGGTGGAATTGGGCATCCTGAGGCAGTGTCACAACTGCCTCATGTATGCAGACAACCCTCTCCTCTTACCTCTAGACACAAACACTTGTGAAAGATGGAAATACACAGCCAGACTGGAGGCTAAGCGCTCTCAACCCATGACTGTAACAGTCAAGAGGATAAGGGACACACTTGCATCACACCACCTGTCACACATGAATCTACAAAACAAGCACTGGCAAAACATATGCATAAATACACAAAAACATATTCGGAGGCACTAGGTACCAATCTGAAAAATAAACAGTGCTCTCCAAAGCAGACAAGCAAGCAACCTGCACCCCCAAACACAAGCCAGAAAACACATAATTCACCTCAGCAGTGTGCCTCACAACAGCCCTTAAGGCAAAACACCATACCTAACATGCTAGTAATAGGAGACTCTATAGTAAGGCACACGGATGTTCCACTCACCAGGCTGAACAAGGAGGTTACTGTCAGCTGCCTGTCGGGTGCTCGGATCCGCCACATAACACAGGCACTTGGATCACTCCAGAACAAGTACAAGTATGACGCTGTCATTGTACATGTTGGTGTGAATGATCTAAGACGTACCTCCCTGAACTACATGAAAAGAGACATTGAGGAGCTCTCTGATCATGTAGCCCAAGCTGGTATGACCCTGATCTTGAGTAGCATACTACCTTCACCTAGAATGATACCACAATACAAAGACAAAATGATCAATTTCAACAATTGGCTAAGCTTCTGGTGTCATTCTAAGGGGATCCAGTGTCTGTCTGCCTGGGATGACATGATATACAAGCCTCGCTGTTTTGCCAGGGATGGGCTGCACCTGTCACCCCTAGGTTTCGAATACTGGCCAAGGCTCTTGCAGTCCCCATCGTGCCTTTTTTAGGGAAGGCTCAAAAGGACAAACCAACCACCGTAACCAGCACAGGTAACCAAAAACTAAGGGTAATGCTACTCATCGCCAGAAGTCTCAACCTCAAAATGCACACACTCAAGGCTCTCCTTAGCATGGAGAAAATCGATGTTTGTGCAGTGACGGAAACCTGGTTCAAGGCTCAAGAGAGCACCCCAGCACTGCCAGGTTACAATTCATATCATACCTTCCGGCCTCAGTTACCGGATCGCAGTACAAAGGGCAGAGGTGTATCCATATTCATCAAGGATACCCATATCTCCAGGTTAACAGCGTAGCATGATGCCCCAGAGATCATCCATGCGCAACTATCAGCAGGCAAAACCACATTTCAAGTCGTAGCCGGTTATAGATGACCCACCATGTCCCAAGATGCTCACTCTGCATTCCTTGAGACACTGGAAAATATAAAGGTCCTACCCAACACCATAATATTGGGTGATTTCAACTACCCTGGTATAGACTGGGCGAACTACCAATGTTCCAACTCCTATGCTCAGCGATTCATAGAATTTATAAATTCAAATGCCCTTGAACAACTCGCATGTTCCCCCACTAGAGGGGACAACATATTGGATTTAATCATCACAAATATGGGCGCCCAGTGTACCACACCTGTTATCACCCTCTCCTTGGCCAGATCCGACCACAAACTGATAACCCTGGACATCCTCACTCCTCCACCTCCCCCAGTCAAAGAAACCATAGTCAAAAACATTTCCAAAGCAAACTTCAAACTACTTGCATCCGAAGTGGAAAGCTTCACTATTCCCTTGCAGAAGGCTAATGATATCCAGGATGCGGAATCCTACACCAAGGCACTCTATATGCATCTTCAGGATTGCATGGACCTTGCTATCCCAAATAAAACCAAGACTCCTTCCTCAAGCAAGAAGAAACCAGTCTGGTGGACCCCAGCCATTAGCAAACTTTACAATAAAAGGAGGAGACTTATAAGGTCAAATCTCAAGTAGAAAAATCATCCCCGATCAGCATTAGTAAGAAATTGAGGGCCCTCATCAAGTCAACTAAAGCTAATTTTGAAAAGAAAGTTGCCAAGGATGCCAAGGATAACCATAAGGCCTTCTATGGCTACATCAAAAACCTAAATGGCAACGCTCAGGTCTGTTCTGAGCTAGTATAAAATGGAACAAAATACACTGACCCTTTTGACATTGCCAACATCTTGGTCGACAGGTTCAGTGCAAATTTCTCCCACCACCTACAGGGCCTATTACCATTCTAGGGGATTGTGCAAGTCCAATTATTACCAATACATTGGTTAACAAGGCTCTATCTAAAGCTAAAAACACTGCCTCCATGGGACCAGATGGTGTCCCAGGCTGTGTCATACGCGAGCTCCAAAAGGAATTAACCCCGCATCTTAATACCCTGTTCAGTCTCAGCCTCTCCACAGGATACGTGCCCATAGAATGGCGCACGGCAATGGTGGTCCCGCTACACAAGGGTAGGGCCACAACTGACCCTGGGAACTACCGACCAAGCCTGACCAGTCTGATCTGTAAGGCTATGGAGCGAATCATTATGGAACTCATAAATGGAGAGATTGGGAACCTCCAGTTGCTGGACCCCACACAGTTCGGCTTCATCAAGGGCAGATCATGCCTCCTGAACCTGGTAGATTTCTTTGAGACAGTTACTCAGGCTATAGATAAGGGAAAGGAGGTACACACGGCTTACCTTGACCTTGCTAAAGCATTTGACACCATTCCCCATTCAGGTATTATTGATAAGCTCACCAGCCTGGGCATAAACCCTTATGTCACAAGATGGATTGCAAACTGGCTCTCAGACAGATCCCATAAAGTAAGAGTGGCGGGATCTATGTCCGAATCCAGACCAGTAACGAGTGGTGTGCCTCAGGGCTCTGTCCTGGGGACCCTCCTGTTTGGCATATACTTCTCAGAAGTACAGGCAAGCACGGAGGGGCTGTGGCTGACTAAGTTTGCAGACTACTGCAAACTGGGTGCTATAATAGAGTCTCCAGCCGACATGGAGATCATCCAGAAGGGCCTAAATGAGACTGATGCATGGTGTCAAAGCCATGGTCTCAAGCTAAATGCAAAAAAAATGCGTAGTAATCCCCTTTGAAAAACAGAGTACCCTCAAACTACAACATAAGAGGTAATCCCCTGAAATCTGAAGAAGAAATAAGGGCTCTAGGGACCCAAGTAGATAATCAGCTTTCCTTTGATAACAATGTTGCCAATGGGGTTAGAAAATCCTTCTATGTGACCCATCTGATAACGAAAGGTTTCGCATCAAGATCTAAGGATGTAATGGTGCCCCTCTACTCTTCCCTCATCAGACCCATTATTAAGTACAATGCACCAATTGGAATGAACATGGCTAGACATCTCCAGCAGCTGGAGAGACCACAAAGGTACCTAAACCAAGAGGATTGTCATATGCAGCACGATTGAAAAAGCTAAGACTGTTCTCTGTTGCATACCGCTTTCTCAGAGGCAATCTCTGTCTAACGTACAGAGCCATGTCCAACCCAGAATTGTTGAACATGCTCCATCTTAGCAAAACCAAATCTATTCGAGATACACGCTCTAGGGATATAAACCTCAACACAACAATGAATAGAACATGCTGGAGGGATAGATTCCCTTCGCAGAGACTTCCCTTACTATGGAACAGGGTCCTGATCTAAATAAGACAGAGCCCCTCACTATCACTCTTCAAGAGGAATCTTGATGAGTGGATGGGTAACAGAAAGTTCACACCGAGGATCACACCAACAGCACTATTAGACAGGGGCCAAGGGTACTAGCTGCTAGTACAAGAGTCTAGGGAACTACTAAAGGGGTGGTGAATACCGCACAACATGGCTGGGCTAATATATGCCTTCGGGCAGATAGCCCAGTACCAACCTATGAACATCTATGAACACACTGTGCGACACAGAAGCAATCCAAAGGAATTGAAGTGCACACAAAACACATGCAGCTCTGGTATTATAACTATTAATATTAACCTAATTCACCACAGAAGGGATGGTTGTTGTGTATGTGGAGATTGTGGTGGGGGAGGAATGATGGGTAATGAAATCATGTATCAAGGAGAGCCTGGGTTGGATGTTCAATAAGTGAACTGGAGGGGATTACATGGAGTATGGGGACAATATAAAAAGGACACACAAAACAAGAACCATTGTCATCCATAATACACCCTGTCATGTCAGTTTGCAACACCTAATTCCACAAACATATGAACATTAACATGTATCATACATATGTACACCAACTGACTGTCACATTTGTTTTCAGTAGTGAGGAATGCCTGTAGTAAAATGTATATTCTAAACACCAAAACATTTGTACATATCTCAGATACCTTAGTGGTAAAGTCTGTGACTGTGGTGTTCATGGTCCTGGGTTCAAGACCTGCAAGGGCTGTTTATTTTGAGGGCCAGAATAAGGGCTGTTGGATGCAGGTGGATTAAAGCACTTTTAAGCAGTTGTAAGAGGGTTTGGGCGATGGTAAGCGGTACTTAAAACACAGCTAAACGGATAAGCGCTTCACAGTTTTCACCTTTGCTTAACGTCGCGCAGTCCACGGGCAAACCTGCTTACAACCGCTTAAATGTGTGTTATTCACACTTTCCCTACGAATGCCTATTCCGAGAGGTAAAATAATAACCCCTTCCAGGATTAGAACCTGCAACCATGTACACCATCCTCACAGTAACCTACCACTAAGCTTCCTGAGATGTACCTATGTCAGTTGTGTATTCAAACAGGTTAAAACACAAAAGGGAGGATTGTGTGGAAATAGGACAAACTGCCATGTACCCAATGAAAGGATGCTATATATATATATATATATATATATATATATATATATATATATAAATATAAAGAGAGAGAGATAGATACATGTCGATTATATATATATATATATATATATATATATATATATCACATATACACACACATATATATATATATATATATATGTGTAGATGTTTTTAACCTATCTATGGAGGTACAGATAAACGTATGCAATACTACATATTATATATCTATATGCATACATACACACACATATATATATATATATATATAGATATACATACATACATACATACATATACACACACACACACACACACACACACGTGTATATACAGCATCTGAAGTGTTCATATCTGAGTATAACATGGACCATAGCAATCACATTCTGCCCCCCAAACAATATGAACATAACATATCAAGAGTATATGCCAATACACTATTACAAATATGTTCTATGGACACAGTCACCAACACAACTACAATGACTGCAAATATCCATGACAGAAATACACAGACAGCTTTCATTTAGCAAAACTTTATTACATTCTGAGGTATTGCCAAAAGGATTCAAGGACTAACAGTACCTGCATGCCATACAGGAAGCATTTAACAGTGCCTTAATGAATCAGCCTGCAATAACCATAGTATTAGTCCACTACTACGGGATAGGTGTTCACATAGGGAAAGAACCCCCACACACATATAGAAGATGTATAAAAGCGGTGCCTACACACTTGCATGTTCTATGTACACCCATCAACATCTCCCCCACACCCAAACTAAATTACAACAATACATACGGTCATACCATAACCAATTATTCACCCACTGTACGACATCTGCTGAAACCTTAACATACCTGGACACAGACACACTAACATGGCCCTATGTGAAATAGTTGCTGTTATACAATGGAACAGCTGCTGATGTTACAGGGTTTGTTTCAACTATTCCCATTTCAGTGGGTTGAAAAGTAATTACGCCAGGAAGTGTTACCGAGTACTGATTATCAGCACAGTATGATACACATTAACACCAAACTAAAGATGTTTGGTAAGCTCACTGTAAACCCCCTAACATCATATGCATGCCATGCAGACTTGAGCTGGTCAAACATCTTGGCCAGACTGAAACATATGCAGAAGTATTAGGTACAGACAAACCCTGCACAAGTAGCAATGTAGAGAAATATAACAGCAGTACTCGCATGTATTAGTGTTTGCCTCCATAAAGCTGTTGCAACAGATTTCAAAAAACACTTCCAGGCTGTCTTCCTCACAAGTAAGGCAAAGGGACAACGCCCAAGTGGAGTACTCCATTGTTGCCATGGTATTGGCTAAGGCAGTAGCGGCACAGCTGATGTACATGTACTTAACTACTTAGGAACACCAACTGGTTATCAGGATAGCACGTTACTGATCTCTAACTATAAATGGATGCTTTGTCACACATTCAAACCATCTGTATCTACCTGTAGAACAGTACAAAATACTGAAACACAAACCGAAAATGAGTAATATACCAGTCAATAACACCTTCAATTACTAAGAAGGTATGTATAACATTTAGTATGTCTGTGTATGTAGCACCTGTTCTGTAAGAATTACAGTGCAATCAATGCATATAGTGGAAATAGCTATCATGTAGCGATGTATTGTTGAGCAGTAGTAATGCTTGTAGTATTCTGTGTGTGTACTGCTGTAGGTCACAAGGCAAACTCCTCATACACCACAAGGGATGATATATATGGGCTTGGAACTCACTAATTCTCTTCCAGCCACTGTCAGTGTCAGGGTTGATCCAACAAGTATGTGCTATAACAGTGGATAGTATATGTCGATATATTGTAACAGTAGACATATGTATGGGTGTATAAGTAAGATGAACATGTCAAAGGTAGGCTTACTGTGCAAATATGATATGCATTGTGGGATAGTGTACCAATAACTGTGTAATGTACAGCATTTTAGACAGATCTGTATTCCATTTTACATGGCATTTATGTTATGTTATGCAAACATTAGTTATGTCTATTGGCAATTACAATACTCAATAACAGGATACATATGACTTGTATTCTTCTGACAGTTTAGCAGCATGATAGCAAAGATAATTGGAAGAGCCAGGTAACTATCCATGCACACAACACATGTAATATCCACCTCTCTAGTATCGTTTGCAAGCAATAACAGCTGTGCATGTGTACATGTTATGCTAATGTGTAGTGACCCTTGTAACAGGGTTGGGCCAAATGGCCATGTGTACATAGAGTGGATATTGAGAGTAGAGACACACTGATTGAACTTTCAGGTTTGTGTAGCCTAACCTCTCATTGCCAACCTAACAGCTGCTTGCAAATACTGTATGCAAGGTAGTGCACAGTACTGGTAATGAAACAGGTTGCATATCATCATTAACTCCAGTGTAACATCTGCAGTAGGAGTGTAAGATGTAGGAGACTGCTGCTAATGTGTAATAGCTGCTTCATAGGTGATGGCTTACACTATCTGATTATATCCTGATAGTGGCAGCAGAGTCTATTGCTACATGACTCTGTTTGGGGAGAGGGTGTCTGTGCCCAACAGAGCTCATTGTTCTGGTGGATATGGGAGTATATACCCAGAAAAGGAAACAGACCTGTAAACACATGCATCGTCTGTAATCAACTATCAGAATGTGATGTGCTCCTCAGAGGAGGATTGCTGCTAAAGGCAGCTACTATGTTTCTGTAATAGCTAGTGTTGTCAAGTCCATAACACAAGTAATTACTTCTGAGCATCACTGTCTAAAACATCTTCATAAGCAATAAAGTACACTAAATACAGTACTTGGTACTTGTAGTACTGAATGCTCATACAGGCATGTCCACTAGTCAGCTACTGGTGTTTACTAATGTCAGCTTTGTGTATGTGGCCATCCTGGGGGAATGTAATCTCTATGCCATGTGCACTGCCAACCCACCCAACACCACACCCCACAAATTGTCTGGGATGCAGATACAGTGGTAAGCTGGAAGGCAGCCCAGTCTACAGCCATGAAAGGTCTGGACAGTCATGATGTGTAGGTTAACACATGCATCTCATCATCACACCCAACACATACCCTTACCAGAACACAGTAAGGACACCCACATATACTACTAGAAATCACACACATTCACAGAGGCTTCCAAGTATCTGGCAAAGCAAGTAACCTTCCAAGTTGGAATAGACAGACTACAATATACACAAACTGTATGACATAGTTTGCATAATTGTGCCATACCTCAGAACAGTGGCCAGAAACATGCCCAACAGTACTCATTTGTGAATGCAAACTCTAGCACTATGTTACACACCAAGCTATATGATGGCAAACATACTGTCAGCTGCCTGTCTGCCATGATTAGCCACATAACCATACACTCAGACCACCTTTTGAACTATACACACAGCCCTGGCATATTCCATGTTGTTGTGCAGGACCTGTGATGCAGTAGCCTGGGCTGCATGGAAACACACGTAGGAACTGTCAGGTCTTGCAGCCCATGTAGGTATGTCCTAAGGCCTAGGTAGCATTCTGCCATTGGCCAGAATGATACTGCAGTACAGGGAACAAAAGGATTGTATTCCACAATTGTCTAATGCACTGGTGCAATGCAAAGGGTATCCAGTATCTCTCTGCCTGGGATAACATGGTTCACAGACCATGATGCTTCGCCAAACAAGGCCTGCATCTGTCGCCCCTGGGAATGTGGATATTGGCTAGGGCTCAAACTTCCCCTATAGTGCCTTCATCATGCAAAGTTCAAGTGGAAGCCCACTGCTGTAACAGGGACAGCCACGCAATAAACTGCAGTTCTCGCTACTCAATGATACATTTCAGAAACTCAATATGGTCTCAACCTATGTCAGTCCTTAACATGGAGAACATATCTGCGCAGTGACTGAGATATGGTTCAACGCTCCGGAGAGCACACCTGCATGACCATGTTATAACACATACCTCACCTCTTGCCCATTATCCTTTATTGGAACACACGGGCCACAGGAGTGTCCATATTCCTGAAGGATATGTGAACCCCCACGCTAGTTACACTTGCATAACTTCAGATGCATTATGCTGAGCAACTACCTTTGTGCCAAAGTGGAATCCAAATTGCACCTTGCGACAGATCACCCACCATGTCTCAGAATTCCCAACTGTCATACTGTGCTGTAATGTGGAATATTAGGTTGGAGACAGAAAACCATAATATGGCTACTCTCAACTATTCCATTATGAACTGGGAAGACCTCTCATGTAACAACACCTGCGCTCAATGCATGCTGGATTTCATCAACCCAAATGATCTGGATCACCATAGTCACACAAACAGGGCTAACAGTATGCTACACATAAGTCAGTCTCCAAAGCCAATGTTATGCTTCTTAAGAGCGAAGTAGTGACTGTCATGGCACCCATGCAGAAGGACAATGCATGTGCAAATGCTGAATCCTATACAAATGAACTTTAAGCATTCACACAAGTGCAGTGATTGTGCCATTGAAACAGAACCAAGATTCAACCAAACACAAACAAGAAGGCAAACTGGTAGCACCCTGCCTTAAAGTGTACCACAGAGGGTAGTAACTGTTGCAAGAGTGAACACACGAGTGGTGGTGATCCCTGGTCAGCCTCAGTAAGATGCGGATACACCATATACAACCACACAAAGCTACTGTGAAACTAATCAGCCATATATTATGAGGCCAACCACAGAGCAATCTATAGCTGTGTCATGTATCGTAATGGCAACAAGACTTGCCGTGCTTCACAGCACTATGGCATGGGAAATACTGCACCTACAGAAATAGCACCTGTTCATCCAGATAGGGTCTTGGAGAACCTAAACCCACTCCCACCTTCCCCCTAACAGGTACACATATTTATATATCCATGCACATCCATGTACACTACAGAGCCCCTGTAATAACTATGCAGGTACAAGCTGCACTCTCTAAAGCCATACATACAGCTTTCATGGGACCTGTCCAACATCCCAGGGTGTATCCTACAGAAATGTCAGAATAATTGCTCTCCACATACACATCATGTTTAATCATAGCTTCATGTCAGGCTGTGTACACACTGAATGATGCACAGCAACACTCATCACACCTCACAAAGGGGGAGACACCACGGATAATGGGAAATAGTGTACTACTACACTGCTGAGTCTGGTCTGTAAGGCCATAAACCGTGATCAACTTATTTGATGTAGTCAGTACAGATGTAGCTGTAGATGACAGTAAGGTCGATTCATGCAGCATATCATGACCTTGCCAGGTCTTAGGACACCATCACCCATACTGTGTTCCAGCTACACTAAGTATACTAGGTGTATATTCCTATGTCACAGGAGTGGTTGGCAACTGGACTGCTGGCAGAACCAACACTACAGAAGGTGTCTGACTAATACACGCACATCAAACCAGTGCCAGCTACAGTAATACAGGGTTAATTCCTGGTACTCCCCCTCTGTTATCTATACCACACAGACTAATACAGAAGGCATCTGCCTATTGATGTTTGCAAATGACTATGTACTAGGAGCAAAAGTTGACTCAATGTGTGCTGCGGTCAACATACAGAAGGGCCTTTGTGGGCCGATGTGTGGTGTGCGACATACAGCCACACTCTGACAGCTAAGTATTGCATTGTCATCCCCTATGTTAAAAACCCTGTACCCATGAACTACCACCTAGGCAGCGGTCAACATAATGGAAACTGTGTGTGTATGGGATGCAGCTGGACAGTAGTCTTTTCTTTGATAGTTACTTCACCACACCAGACAGGTAGTCGTACGTGGCACCCCTAATCATGACAGGGTGCCATCCATGAATATAGAGATCATTGTTCAGCCATACTCAACACTCAAGTGACCCATAATAGATCTCCTTTAAGGGTTATTGGCCATGTTCAGATGGCCTACACTGGCCTTCCCAATCCCTAGCTCCACTATGTAGCATGATGCCTACCCTGAATAAAGCCATGTCCAACCCAGAGATATTGGACATGCTACACTTACACATCCCGATTTCAAATAAACACATACTTCATGGGCATCCACCTTTCTAGTACAAGGATCACAACATGCCTGACAGATCTCTGTCCCATACACATTACATACTCCTGCCATACTATGCATCCCTGTCCAGTGAAGCTGCATATTGCCCCTCTTTATGACATGGTGTGAGGACAGCATGGCAAATATAACAGTAACCCTGTGGATCAGTTCTGTGGCACTGCTTGAACTTGGCCACTGAAACCTACCTGTCTGTTGGCTACAGCTAGGTAACCTTTCAGCCTAGGCTCATAAATGGCCCAGGGCATATAGCCTACTAGTTCACTATGACCATACATGCTATAGTTGATATCTAACCCTGCAAATACCATCAGGCTAGCCACTGTCCCATGTGTTTCACATGTGCAACACAGGTAATACATGGCAGGATGCTGAACAGCAGTACAGTGCCATGTAGATGTGTATGGCAAAACACATACATGTAAAACTTTCTGTGAGCAACTCTGCAGGGTCACATGTCACGTTCCTTAAGGCTGTATATGACTATATATGTGACATATACACAGCATTAAGGTCTACTGCATTAATGTGAACACATCCAGGCATGTGCTGATAGGTAAAGACACCAGTACAGGCAAACAGACATGCCCACATCAAGACATCCACATGGAGTATGAGCAATGTCATCACTTGATACACACACATATATGGTGATAACATCAAATCACCAGTAAGTGTCAAATGTGTGTGAGTTAAACAAGTCAGTGGTGTTAAGTGTCATGTAGATTTGCAAAGACATATTTGTAATCTTAATAAATGTGATACACATGTATGTTCAGCTGTACTTCTGTACTTCTCTGCGAGTTACTGTAACCTGTCTCCATCATTATGCCTTCCAGGTATGCCACGTGCCAGGCTGCCACCATACACCCGCTTGAAGGATGAGGTCCTCATCCCATACCTCCTCGACAACCATGTAACACTCTTCAGCCATGTGCCACAGGATGCACAGCAGCGGGATGCCCAGTGGGAGGAACTCTGCAGGAGGGTAAATGATGTTGGCGGCCACAACCGCACCTATCAGCAGGTGCGCAGACACTGCACGGACCTCATAAGATGGGTGAAACAGCATGCTAATGCAATTGCCAGGGAACACGTTGCAACAGGTTTGGGGGGGCAATCACCCAGCCCCCACTCGCACGTACCGAGGAGCTACTGGCCAACCTGGGGACACCTGCAGACCTCCATCCACAAGCTCTAGCTGGTATTGTGGAGGTGGATGTCTCTCAAATCACCGAGGCTGGAGTTGCCTGGTAAGTCACTACTGCACATATAACACACCTATATTTCATATAGTTACATGTGTTACTGTACAATATGTAATGTAGCATCATATGCAAGGCATGTATGCACACACGCCACATACTATAGTCTGCTATATGCACAAATATGCATACTCCATAGTATTATTGCACTGGCTTATGTGCTAACATGGACATTGCACCCTGTAACTATCATACAGGTGTGGATAATGATCTTACTGCTGTGACACTCCTATTTAGGTACTTCTGGCATTTTGCAGTGACACCAGCCTGTTGCAGGTGAGTTTGTTATTTACCAGGCTTGATAATGCACAGATCATATTAATTGCATGCTATCTGCCATGTGGCCATTTAACACACGTACACATAATGTATGGTGGTCCTGTTAATATACACTGGTCAGACCTACAATGCATCACAGTGGTTACCCATGTGGAATGATTGAAGACTATATGAAACACCTAGACTAAACCTTACATACAGTCATTGCCAGATGTGTGGACAGCTGTGAATACAATGGCGGAGGTGTGGTTCACTGTAGGGACAGGTACTACAGATCAGCATTACACATGTGGGGAATACAGACAGTACTATACAGAGAGCATGTGTGTGCACACACTCTAAATGTGTTGGAGATGAAGTATGACCAGCCCACAGGATTCACCCTTGTGGATTATACCCGTGCTATGAATGTCACACAATGTCATGTAATATCTGACATGTCCATGACATGTAGTGGGCTGACTGCAACACTGCTCAACTATCCTGCAAAACATCTCACATCCCAAACATACCACCCTTTGTCTGCATAACTCTGTCCTCAGTGGAGCATATGCCATCTATGGGTGTATGTCATATGGGATAACACTTGACATGTGACACAGATGCCCATCACAACCACTGGACAAAACATGTGTACACATGGCCATGGAGGATGGCCAGAGACATGAAGCAACACACAGAGAAGTGATGTACATGTGTGTACACCCTGTTGTACATTGGCTTGACACAATACAACTATGGCCTGTGTGTAATGGTGATATTGCAGATGTGAAACACTAAACATCATACAGGCCTATGCACAGCTTGTGTAGGCATGACATCAAAACCACCACATAACATATCTTGAACATCTTGAGTGTGTCACGACATGAAAGCATTCACTTATACAGTATCCAAATACATACATGTGTTGCACAACATACACATACAACCACAGCAGGCTACAGATGCAGTATATTCACCTTGCTGGTGTCAGCCATCACTGTCATGATTACGCCTCATGTGTGTGAGGTACACAGATGGCATGAGGGACATGGAGTACTGCTAAGTTAGCCATGTCTGAGCATAGTGTCCAGCCACTGGTAATATGGTTGCAATGTGTAGGGGTGTCATCTGTATACCCTACAGTGACCTGTGTCACACATTCCACATTAAGCATAGTGTCCAGACATCGGTAATATGGTTGCAGATGTGCAGGGTGTCATCTGTATACCCTACAGTGACCTGTGTCACACATTCCACATTAGGGTTTAGTGTGTATACACCTCAGTGACGTGGGTCACATTCCACATTAAATATATATTGTATCTGAACACAGCCATGTCTATGAACTGCATCTGTAACACACACTGTATAGCAATAGTGAAGCCACATGATGCCCTGCAATGGCTATGCACATATTTGTAGGGTGGACTGGCAACACTGCATCAGATGAAGTATAACACATCCCTGCATTGGGACACCATTACCGTACTGTATATTTGAAAGGACACCATTGTGTTACACATGTATGCATGTCATTATTCAACACGTCAGCAGAAGACATGTCATACTACATGTGATTGGCAAGGTCATATGCCACACATCAGGCTGGTGTACTGTTAACCTGTGCTGGTCTATGGCACCATTGCAAAGTAGGGACAGCCATGTCAAACTTGTGTGTACAGCAACATGCACATTGTCTGTAGACTCAGCTCAGGGGTAGGCAGAATAATGTTGAACAGACATGCACTGCTTTGGGGGAGATATGCAAGCTAGGGCCCAGGCAAACATAGTAGTCACTCCACATACCCTTCTGCACATGTCCTCCTCACACATAGGAGCAGTGGCCAACACAAAGCATCAGTGGCAGATGTACAAAGGTCAGTGAAGGCCTGTTAACATGTGGTATGTTGCACAAAACATGGCAGTGCGGTGCATAGTGCATGCATTGTGTTGCAGGTATGGGGCATAAGCTACTAACAAAAATGGTGCAACACAGGAATGGATGCTATTACTATAAAATGTGTAAGGTGCATGCCTTCTGCTATAACACATGCATGCTGTTGTATGCAACTCAGGGATGTACGTTAACTACCGCTATAACTGTCTAAGCCGAATGCCATCTGCCATATCACATGAATGTTGCATGCCGCTGGGTGCCATAGCATGTGTCTGCCTGTGTGTGTCTGTGTGTCCATCTGCGTGTCTGTGTGTGTCTGCGCATCTGTGTGTGCTGTATAACTTGGAATGTACAGTTCTTGTCTGCCTCCAGAGGTGTTGATGTAGGTGTGTTGCCCTCCTGCGGTCCACCTGATGTTAGTGTCCCCACAGACTCTAGCAGTGATGATGAAAGTATGATTGAGGCACAGGCAGGGTTGTCAGGGGCTGAATCTGTGACATTGGTTGCCATTCCACCTGTATCGCCCTCCTCCCCGCACAGTTCTCCTGCCTACACATAACCCCATCACCAGTGGCCATAGAGGAAGGACAGTTGGCGGATGGTAGCATAGAACAGGGAAGTGTGGAGACTATGGAAGGTGTGCCTGCACACCATGATCCCAACCAGTTGACTGGTGATGTCCCACACAGGCATGTGCCCAGTGCTGCTCATAGGAGAACCACTGGCCAACATGCCCTTGCAAGACAAAGCACATCAGCTGGTGTCACCAGACGCATGTTTCTGGCTGTAATGGAGGCACAGGCACGTGATGAATGGCACAACAGAGAAGGTCTGAGGCTTCAGAGGACTGCTGTCCATTCTTTAACTGACAACATACAGGCAACTGTTAATGCTCACCATCATCTTGCAGATGTCTTGGATAGACGACTGGGTGACATGGTGGGAGTCCTTGACAGTGGCATGTCAATCCTCGAGCGTGGAATGTCTGTGCTGGAACATTCGGTGGGAGTGAGGCGCTGGGCACGTGGACGCAGGCCAGCTACATCACCTGTTGAAGGTCTACATGAACATGCTACTTGACATGGCTGCTCCCATAGTGGCAGTAGCAGCAGCAGTGCAGCTGGTGCTGTGCTGTCCACACCAGGAGACAGCAGGCCATGTGCACGTGGTTCTTGGACAGTCCCAACAGGGACACTGTTCCAGTGGACATGCGTCATCAGATAGTACCCAATATGGGCCTCTGCCTGGTAGTGCCAGTGCAACCCAACCCCTGGCAGGAGTAGGTCACATGGCCGGACACCGTGAACTGTGAAACCTACCTTGTACAGTCTGCAGCTGTCAATAATACCCCAGTGTAGGCCAGCCACATGCTAGACCTGTGTGCATACATACACACCAGAATCAAATGTAGGGCACCTCAATACACACACGCATAACATCCACACGCGCCCAATGATATCAAAGGCCCTCACCCACACACATGATGTCATCCAATGGTGTAGCCTAGGCCTCTGGCAAACACCATCACCCTGTGCATATGATGATGCCTGTGCCGCATCCCTGTCATCCACATCATCGGTGCAGGGACATGCTCATATGGTCTGATGCACAGGGTGAACTTACTAGGAAGACAATTGTAGAGCAGTGTTTGATAGGCAATGGACATACCATGTAGTAAAGTTTTAGAATGCATTAGGTAAGTTTTGACAGTATGTCTCATGTGCAACAGCAACTGCATGTTGATCTGGATGTTCTGCCTTCCTCTTTCAGGTGTAATTGCATGTGCCGGGGGATGTCAGTGTATGCAGTTAGTGTCCCATACGTAAATGTGGACTACTCACAGGTCTGTATGACAACACCTGCATGAACTTTGTAGCTTCCACATCGCAGTTTTAATCTCCAATGTTTCAATTACGTTTACTGATCTAATGATCCAAGAGCATGATAGCTGTGTAGTAAGCTACTGTGAGCCGTCACATCCATAGTGGGTGACATCACAGGTATAGTTACCTGGAGCAGGGAGAAGGTAAGAGAGTGGTATATAGCAGATAACAAGGGTAAAGGCCAGTGGAAAAAGTGGCTTCTCATTGGGAAGCAGTAATACCCGCTCACATGACAGGATGCAAACACAGACACACCCACACACTCAGGGATTCACAGACAGTAACACACACACACACACAGTTGCCAGTGTTGGGATGAGAACCCCTGCCTATGTAGAAATCATCATTATAGTACTACCCAATTACAAGACGCGCCACAGAGATTACACATGTACAGGTAGTCAGAATGGCCTAAGATCGAGGGCATCAACAGGGATACTAGACTGCACTGAGTGAATGTGGGGTGGGGGGCTCATCAGTCGGCTATGTAATAACAAGCCTTACCCCAGGGTGTCCATGTTTACAGGTGGTTAGAATGCCCTTCTAAGATTGATGACATCAACAAGGATACTAGATTGCATTGAGTGGATGGGGGGAGGGGTCCTTAACATTTCACTATTGTAAAATACAGCCTCACACCAGGGACAGGACAGCCACACACACACACACACTGGCATTCACAAAGATATACACCTATGTCGCACACATACAGACACTTGACGTGTGAAATTCAACCACCTGCCTATGCCTTTCTTTCTACAATTCACTCTGTACAATTCACTCTGTACTGATGTCTGCCACAGTGTTCAGGAGAGTGAAAAACATTTGGGATGTATTCCCCACCATACGTGACATATATGGCGACACACACACCCACACGTGCCAGTACTGTGAATCAAACACCTGCCTATCTCATGATAGTGTTGTAACTCTGCAATACCTATCGCACGTGCTACAAAGCGTACTGACTCTTTCCTTTGCCACCTGTGCTGATATATGCACAATATATGTACAGGGGAGGTGTTACTGTTACAGGTGTCGAGAGGTTTGTCTTCAGTGTCACCCTTACTGCATTATATGTTGTGTTTCTTCCACTTCAGTTAACAGAACCATAGCATAGCAGTTACACAGGTTATTGTAGGAGTGGTTGTACACACACCTGTGAGCTGTGCTCAGTAATCATTCATCTGCAAAGTAGCCCCACCACTTAGTAGTCATGTCCAAACATCTGTCCATACCTAAAGTACAGCTTACTGTACTTTGAGCATATCACCATATACAGTTGGCAATGTTGAGGCTGCATTGCAACAGCATGATGTACTAAGACAACAGTCACCTTCAAACATCAGACACTGCACACGCATGGAATCTAAACACACATCAATACATGTACGCATATGCAGTCTCCATCAGTAAGTGGACTAGCAGGTCAAGAGGTAACATTCCACACCTTCCCCACACCATGTGTGAAACCTAGACGGGCATTACACCATAATGGCTGTTGCATTCATGTACTGGTAGGTACCCACTGCCACATCCAAACAAGCCCTTTGTTTCTAAGTGTATGAACATGCCCAGCATAACCTTGTGTAGTTGTAGTCATAGTGCATCCCAAACGGCCCTGTGCTATTAAGTGTATGAGCATGCCCACTGTCACCTTGTGTAATAGGAGTCAATGCATCCAAACAAGTCCTGTGATTCTGTGTGTATGAGCATGACCACTGTAACCCTGTACAGTGATAGTAGTTGTCCATTCCACAGATGGGCATACTCCAGTTCAGGGCTTGCTGTGCTACAACTATACCTCTCAGGCCTACCTATGTCTTACCTGCAGATGATGGGTCATGTTTGTGCATACAGGTTGTAATGGACTCCTACTTTAAACACACAGGTTTACAGCTATGTACAAACTGTCAGTATCCCTGTTGTTGTCCTCACTCTTAGAAGGGCATTCTGACTGCCTTGAAATGTGTAATCTCTGTGGCACGTCTCATAAGTGCATAGTACTGTAACAGTGCTCTGTAGATAGGCAGGAGTTCTGATCCCACCACTGGCAAGTGTGTGTGTGTGTGTATATATATATATACATATACACACACACATATATATATATATATATATATATATATATATATATATATATATATATATATATATATATATATATATATATATATATTTATTTGTGTCTGTATCTTGTCATGACAGCGGGTTTTGCTGCTTTCCAAAGAGAAACCACCTTTTGCACTGGCCTTTATCCTGGTCATCTGCTAAACCACTCTTTTCCCCCCACCCCACTGCAAGTAATAAGTCCTGTGATGTCACCCAGCTCAGAAGCAGAAATCAGAGTAAGTGTAATTGTATGGTGCCTGTGGCACATACCCCAAATGCATACCACTCTACTAGTTATCTTTACATAGGCAAGACGTGTATGCACAATACTGGCAAGTGTGTGTGTGTGTGTGTGTGTGTGTGTGTGTGTGACTACCCTGTAGCCAGGCATACACATGTGTTATGTCTTAACATGCTGCACACCATGGTAGTCATCTGTGGTGAGTGGAGTCTACAAATTATTACATAGTTAGGAATAGAAAAGAATAGACCGTCAAGAACGACTACAGTTGGGTATGTTGATTTCCTGTGCCACTGTCGAACAGTGACACAGAAGTGGTCGCCGTGGTGTATGTCCATACCCATCATTCCCCCACCCAAACTCCACAATCCCCGGGTATATCATTCCCCACTCCAAACTCCACATACACAACAACCATCCCTTCTCTGGTGAACAGATTACGATTTGATGCCTCTGTTTTGTGTACACGTCAGTTCCTTTGGATCCCTTCTGTATCACAAAGGGTGTTCAGACATATGATATATATACATGGCTATAAATGTGTGTCTGTGTATATGCATATATAAATGTGTGTACACATCCCGTAGGTGCATATATGTATTTAGTTATGACAGTCGTACAGATGTAGACTTGTCTATGTTGTTTCACAGAGTACAGTACATTCAAGGGTAATGTACATATGTACACAAAGTGACTGTCCCATTTTTTTTCAGTACTGTGGAATATCTGTAGTAAGATGTGTATTATCAAAACCATGAAACATGTATACAACTCAGATGGCTTAGTGGCAAGTCCAGTGACCTCAGTGTGCATGGTCCAGGGTTCAAGACCTGCAACGCTTGTTGATAATGTCATTTAGGACTGAATAAGGCACTTTTATGCAGTTGGAAGCGGGTGTAAATGTGTTTTTGCGACAGTAAGCAGTGGGTACACACGGGTACAAGACATGTACAACTCGCAGTACACTAGAAATGCCTTTCTTTGACAATCCTGCAGATGTCACCCAACTAAAAATACACCTCTATGACTGCTGTAACACAGTAATCTCTGTAGTGCGTCCTGTAACTGCGTGATGCTGTAGTGTGATAAACTAGTATGGTAGGTAGTGTTCTAATTCCAGACATGCTAACTGTGTGTGTGTGTGTGTGTGTGTGTGTGTCTATCTGCCTGAGAAGGGAACAATGCTTTTTAGAGTACGCACACTCCTTACGATTCACATACTCACCTTTGGCAACCCTGCTGATGTCACCCACCTAGAAATACACCTCTGGGACTGCTGTAACCAGTAATCTCTGTAGCGCATCCTGTAACTGCGTACCTCTGGAATGTGATTTAGAACTGTGGTAGGGATCCATCCACAATCATGGCAGTTATGTATGTTTTCTGTGTGTTTCAATGTCTGTGTAGGGAGCAATGCATTACACCCTACTCACTTGCAGGACATTTACAATGCCCTACTTTGGTACTCCTGCTGATGTTATACCCTGTAAAATACACCTCTGGGGAACAAGTTCCCTAGTAATCCTTGTGGTGTGTCCTATAACATCTCCATGCAGTAGTGTGATATAGATCTTGGTCATGGGTTCTACACCCACACATGTCAGTTGGTCATGGGTTCTACACCCACACATGTCAGTTGTGGATGCGTTATGTGTGTGTCTCACTGTCTGTCTGTTTTGCAAGCAATGCATTTTGAGCTACTCACTTGAAGGAAATCTGAAATGCCCAACTTTGGCAAACCTGCTGATGTCATTCCTTGTGAAATACACTGTTGGGGATGGAGTAGGCCAGTAATCTCTGTAGAGTGTGCTATAACTGCGTAATGCTGTAGTGTGATTATCTAGTTCGGTAGGAGTTCTATTCCATGACATGGCAGGTGTGTGTGTAGAGTTCTATTCCATGACATGGCAGGTGTGTGTGTATATGTTTGTGTGTGTTTGACAGTCAGAGCCTGTGTGGAGGTGGCTGTGAATGTCTAACCACTGGACATGTTGAGGAGCGGGTTTTGTAGTTTTCCTATATGGTGGCCATATTATATGTCACAATGTCCACCTCAAGAGGTTTACAGATTTCAATCAGCCAAGAGACTGGGTTAGCAAGCCATACCCAGACATCTGGCAAAAGGCCTGGTGAACACAGTAAGCAACCTTACTATTACCCAGACTACGGTCTGAACCCATGTGTCATACACAAACACACTTGCATAGAATATCTCGCTATGTTGCTAGTACCCTGCACATTGTTGACAGTACTGTGGAATATCTGTATATCGCATGGTACGATTACAGAGGGCCGCAGAGGGCATGGCACCCTGTCCAACAGTACAATAGGCACATCATCGCGGACAATGCGCATTCACTATGTTCCCCACTGGACACCTGCAACATACGTGGTCCCATCAAATGTGATCCACAAAGGACATACAGTGCCTTACACACATGCCCTGCATGAACAGATTCCACTGACAACAGGAAATACCTGTATCATGCTATCATTGCAGGTGCAGGACCAACCTGCTGTCTATTAGCAGGTCCTGCCACACCAGGCCAGTAATAGCACATCTAATGATAACAGTCAGTGTACACAACATGTGCCAGGCAAACCAGGTACAGAAACATGTCACTGTACATTATTGCGGGCTGTGTACATCCCAGGCACTGTCCATGTCAAGGACTTTCAAAACACAGACATGGCATACATTGCAAAGCAATGGCCACACACAATGGTAACCAGGATGACAGGACAGGTCATACAATACCCATCTGTGTGGGACAATGCAGATACTACACCCCTGAACCACACTGCACACCATTGTCACGTGGCCTGATGCCAAGGATTACCCCTCACCCAGCCTTGTACAGCCATCTTGCACAGCCAACCACTACACACCCATGAAGCAATGCACACATGCATGTCAGTACTGGCACCTTGTGTCTGCATGTGGGGTATGATGTCCCAACCACAGTCACACCCAGTATAACTCCCATTGGCATACAGACTGATGTCAGACACGTTCACATGCCCTAGCCCATAGAATCTCAGGATATCCCCTGTGTTGCATGTAATACCTGTGCATTACTGCAGTGTGGCAAGCTCAGTAGTTAGTATGTGTATTTGTGAGCCTGCCAAAGTGTGCCAATGTGTCTGGGTCACTTAGAGAGTGTGGTTGTGCTGACAGTGACATCCATTCATGTGGACAGCCATGTGTGCTACACCTAATGTATGTCTACTATATCTCTGTTGCAGATGTCGCTCACCAGCACACATATATGTTCTTACAGCACACCAACATGTCAGCTATGTGGCACATGGAGTAACTGCATGCACTTGTAATAGTAATGGCTAGTCAGTCAGGGGTTTGAACCCCTGTACTGGTGTGCGACAGACTATGCTTAGGTTTTAGTCTCTCAGCCCTTCTCTGATGTACTTTGCCTCTGTCTGTCCCTCCCACACACCCTCTGGTGTATGTGGAGATGTACACTTGCTCAGCAGCAGCTTGTGTTTTGTAAGTGATGGTCATGATCAGGTGAATGCCTCTGCACCTATTGCAGTCCTCTTCTAGCTGACTGCATGTGGAACAGCTGTGGTGACATTCCCATAGCC